>NW_021821016.1:0-119052 GCF_901001135.1 Rhinatrema bivittatum
AAAATGAGATCAAGTGTGTGTCCTGCTTTATGGGATGGGAGGTTCAGGATTTGCTTGTATCTCATTGTCAAGGGATAAGAGAAAGCTTCACAAGAGGGGAAGGTGGGCAGGAGTTGACATGTAGATTGAAGTCGCCGAGTATGATGGAGGGTGAGTTGAGATCCATGTTGTCGGCAAAGAGTTCAATGAGGGGGGATGTGTCATGCTCTAATAACCCAGGGGTGGTGTATACTAGGCATATCTGTAGCAGTGGGATTTAAGAACATAAGAAAATGCCATACTGGGTCAGACCAAGGGTCCATCAAGCCCAGCATCCTGCTTCCAACAGCGGCCAATCCAAGCCATAAGTACCTGGCAAGTACCCAAACACCAAGAAGATCCCATGCTACTGATGCAATTAATAGCAGTGGCTATTCCCTAAGTAAACTTGATTAATAGCAGGTATGGACTTCTCCTCAAGAACTTATCCAATCCTTTTTTAAACACAGCTATACTAACTGCACTAACCACATCCTCTGGCAACAAATTCCAGAGTTTAATTATGCGTTGAGTAAAAAAGAACTTTCTCCGATTAGTTTTAAATGTGCCCCATGCTAACTTCATGGAGTGCCCACTAGTCTTTCTACTATCCGAAAGAGTAAATAACCGATTCACATCTACCCGTTCTAGACCTCTCATGATTTTATCACCTCTATCATAATCCCCTTTGGTCGTCTCTTCTCCAAGCTGAACAGCCCTAACCTCTTCAGCCTTTCCTCATAGGGGAGCTGTTCCATTCCCTTTATCATTTTGGTAGCCCTTCTCTGTACCTTCTCCATCGCAATTATATCTTTTTTGAGATGCAGCGACCAGAATTGTACACAGTATTCAAGGTGCGGTCTCACCATGGAGCGATACAGAGGCATTATAACATTTTCCGTTTTATTCACCATTCCCTTTCTAATAATTCCCAACATTCTGTTTGCTTTTTTGACTGCCGCAGCACACTGCACCGACGATTTCAATGTGTTATCCACTATGACACCTAGATCTCTTTCTTGGGTTGTAGCACCTAATATGGAACCCAACATTGTGTAATTATTTGTATTTGAAGAAGCCAAACTCATATTTGGGGGGTAAATTGACCAATTGGGGGTGAGGTTAAGTTCTTTTTTGGCTGCGAGGAGAAGGCCGCCCCTCTTTTTTTGGGTCTGGGTAGACAGTAAATGTTGTAGAGATGTGATGGTAGTTGGTTTAGTAGTGCTATGTCAGTGTGTTTGAGCCAGGTTTCTGTGATTGCGCAGATGTCTGGCTTTGATTCTAATAAGAAGTCATGGAGTATGTGGGGTTTTTTTCACTAGGGATTGGGCATTGAAGAGAGGGAGTGAGAAGGGTGTAAGTCCAAGGAGTTGTGTGAAGGGGAAAGTCATGATGGGTATAAGTGATCTTGGTTTGTGTGTTAGGGTGGGGGTGAGGGGTTTTCTATGGTTGCGCTATAGGTATTGTATGATGGGGAGTGGATGCATCATTGAGTGCATGAAGTGAGTGTGCTGTAGTGGTGAGGGTACAAGTAGCGTGAAGTGGTATGAGGTGCTTGGTGGAGGGGTGATGGGGTTCACGGGAAGATCCAAAGGACACAGGGGTGACAAGAAGGGGCGCACACTAAGGGGCAGGCTCCTTAGTGCATTCCTTTGGCGCGCGACACCGGCGCCAGGGCCTGCAGGAGGCTTTCAGGCCTTTGCAGATCTCCGCCTCCTATGACATCGTGCCGGCTCAAGGGGCGGAGCATCGTGATGCGGCTGAGATCGGGGCCTGGTAAGGCCGAGGACTTCTCCTCCAAGAATTTATCCAAACTTTTTTTAAACCCAGCTACACTAACTGCATTATCCACTTCCCCTGGCAACAAATTCCAGAGTTTAATTGTGCGTTGAGTGAAAAATAATTTTTTCCGATTTTAAATGTGCCACATGCTAACTTCATGGAGTGCCCCCTAGTCCTTCTATTATCCGAAAGAGTAAATAACCAATTCATATCTACACGTTCAAGCTGCAGATTTACTTATTGTCCCCCTTCCAGTTATTAGTTTAAATTTGATCATGTTACGATCACTATTGCCAAGTGGCCCCACCTCTCTCACCAAATCCTGCGTTCCACTAAGAATTAGATCTAAAATAGCTGCCTCTCTCGGTTCCTGAACCAATTGCTCCATGAAGCAGTCATTGATAAACATCCAGGAACTTTATGTCTCTAGCAAGTCCTGATGTTACATTTACCCAGTCAATAAGGGGGTAATTGAAATCTCAAAATTATATCAGAAAGAGTCAACACAGTAACCCGATAGGAAAACTGTAACATATAAGGGAAACTGAATTTCAATTCAAATTATTACCTACAGTGACGGTGTCAGCAAGCCTGACGTTGTGATTCAAACCCAAATCCAACCGGACTTCTAATCATTCACCATCACTCAAAAATTCTTTAATTCTTTTTGAAATTTTTTTTGATTGTTGTTTTTTTCTTTTTCTTTAAAACATGAGCTTTCACTTCATTGATATTATTTTTCACTCCATTGATAATGTTTTCCACTCCATTATTATTATGAAGATAGGAGGTGACTAGCACTCTCTCAAGGAAATACGAAAAAAAATTTCAAAAAGAATTAAAGAATTTTTGAGTGATGGTGAATGATTAGAAGTCCGGTTGGATTTGGGTTTGAATCACAACGTCAGGCTTGCTGACACCGTCACTGTAGGTAATAATTTGAATTGAAATTCAGTTTCCCTTATGTTACGGTAATTGAAATCTCCATTATTATTGCACTGCCAAATTGGTTAGCTTCCCTGATTTCTCTTAGCATTTCATCATCTGTCTGACCATTTTGTCCAGGTGGACAGTAGTATACTCCTATCACTATACTCTTACCCAACACACATGGGATTTCTACCCATATAGATTCTACTGAGCATTTAATTTCTTGTATGATCTTTATTCTGTTGGACTCTATACCCTCCCGGACATAAAGTGCCACACCCCCACCAAGTTGATCCTCCCTATCATTCAGGTCGATACAGTACAGTGCGCTCTGGCGGAGGGCACTGTTAACCTGTGTTTGGACGCGCATTTTCGACGCGCTAGCTTTGCCTCTTATTCAGTAAGGGGTAATAGCGCATGGAAAACCCCCCTGAAACTAATAGCACCCGCAACATGCACATGCACGTTGATGGTCCTATTAGTTATTCCCTCGCGATTCAGTAAGTAAAATGTGCAGCCAAGCCGCACATTTTACTTTCAGAAATTAGCGTCTACCCAAAGGTAGGCGTTAATTTCTGCTGGCACCGGGAAAGTGTGATATTGTCGGAGGTCCCAAAAGTTAAAAATAATAATAAAAAAAATAAATCAGCCCGCGGTTCGTGGGTTGAAAACCAGACGCTCAATTTTGCCTGCATCCGGTTTCCGAACCTGTGGCTGTCAGCAGGTTTGCGAACCGATGCCGGCAAAATTGAGTGTCGGCTGTCAAACTCGCTGACAGTTGCTGCTCCTGTTAAAAAAAAGAGGCGTTAGGGACGCGCTAGTGTCCCTAGCGCCTCTTTTTACCGCGGGCCCTCATTTGCATGCGGGCAGATACTAAATCGTGCGCACAGGAGAGCGGCCTGCAACTTTTACTGTATCGGCCCGTTTGTGATATAATTTGTACCCTGATATAGCATTGTCCCATTGGTTATCCTTCCATCAGATGCCAATTATGTCTGTCTCATCTTTCACTATTATACACTCTTAACTCTCCCATGTTACTTCTTAGACTTCTGGCATTGGGATACAGACATTTCAAAGTGTGTTTTTGTTTGTATTAAACAACCTGCTTTTCAGGTTGAATGAACACCAGACATGGACATGATGGTTATTCATTTAGGAATGAAAGCAAATGAAGTTAGTTACCTAACTCTGCTTCCATTCCTCATAAGAAGGAAAACTATTGGAGCGGACTGGGAGGGAACTGGGGAAGGCACCGATGTGTCACCGCACGGACTCGCATTAGTCTACACCCCCTTGCGTGCGCTGACTGGAAATTTTATAACATGCACGCGGCCATCATGTGTGCACGCCGGATAGCACGAGTGCACACGGACACGTGCGCGTAACGTTTGAAAATCTACCCCTGTGTGTTCTAAATGTGATAAGGAGGCAGGGTTCAGCCATCTTTAATGACACAAAACATTTCCATACAGGTGCCAAAAGCAATGACAGCCTTATAACGGACACACTATGAGGGAGAAAAAGATATCCTTGTTAAAATGAAGAAAAAAAGACCCATTACATTCACTAACATGCTGATTAAACCCTTGGGAGAAGGTGGGAAAGCAAAGGGGAGACTCTCACTTTTATTATTATTATTATTATTTATTGTTTTTGTTATACCGAGTTTCATGACAGGCATCACATCAACCCAGTTTACAATTAACAGAGTGTGTAAAGCATAACATAACGTAAAACAATGTTCTCAATAAGAACCTTGAACTTTAAATACAGTGAATCAGATAAAGGATGTGAGAAAGTTACAATAAATCAGGGAAATCAACTTGGAACTGGAAAAGGGGAGAAATTGTACAGAGCCATATTTACATTTTGGCCTATTGGTTATTTCCTTTGACTGAAGCAACAGATAAATTACTTGAGTTAGCTAAATACCAGCTCCAACAGAGAATGATGGCGTGGACTGAACCTGAAACCTTGTTATTTGTATATTATGCATTGGGTGCAATCTTTTCTCATTAGAATGAAAGAAGCCCTCACCTGCCGTGCAACAGACAGCATTGACCACTCATCCCTGCTGGAAAATGAATCCACTCGAGTATGACAATAACCCACAACCATGTCACCATGCAGGGTCATAGGGTGCAAACAGGGAAAAAGTATTTCCCAGCAGAGTTTTCCCTCAACTTTGAGGCTAAACATCCACAAAGCCACATGAGAGGGATTTCTGATCCGACACCTTGGCGTTCCATCTGAGGCAGCGAGCTGAGGAATGCCCTGTGGTGAGCTCACGCCGGCCGACACCCTGTCTTCCTATCTCCAGGACGTTCTGAACTCCTTCTGGAGCTGGTTCCTGGCTCCCTCTATCCTCCACTCATACATACACACTAGCTGCAAAAGAGAGTCCAGCTGTCTTCACGCCGAGGCTCCTGCTGCGCGAGATAGTAAATCACTGGAAGAATCCCCGCGGTCCCGGTGACTTCTGCCTAATGCACTTTAATGTAATTTATTGCCAAGCCCTGCACACATCATGTCATGCCAGACATTCAATTTACCAGACACGTTTGTTGAAATCTGGGATGGCTCTACACAAGAGCGCTCCAAAGAGGGCTATGAAACATACCTAATGCAGAGAAATGCTGTTTACTTTAAATAAAAATAAAAAATAGATAGATATCAATGTGAAATGAAATGAAAACCTACAAATAAAGCTATTTAAGTAAGACCTGACAATCTGAGTACTAGCCAGCATGGCAGTTATTATCCTAGGCACACTGGCTCAGAGTCCCGGGGGAGGTGATGGCAGACTGCCACGATCAGAAGGGACCCTGGGTCCTCTGGCCAGGTGCAGCCTTACCGTTCTCCTTCCTCAGGCGAGAAATGAACTTCTTGGGCGGGATGACTCCCACTTTCTTCTTCTGCGTGGCGATGCTGTTGAAGAGGTCGGACAGGCACGTCAAGAGGCTTTCCTTCTTCCGGGGCTGGACCTTGTATGCCAGAACTTTCTCCCGAAACGGACGACAAAAATAAAGCGCCTGAAGAACGGAGTTGCAGTAGCAGGTGTTGCCGAACTGGTGGGAGAGAAAAGACGAGAGACGGGGCAGTTAAACGCGAATGCTCGTGCGATCAAACAGCAATAACATATTCTATAACTTCTGGCATTCTGCTTTGTGCCAATGGGGACCACGATGACAGGAGGTAAACGCTGAAAGATTGCATGATGAATTGTGGGCTGCTCTCCACGCTAGACTTTATTCTCTCACTCCTCCTCCTCCACCTATTCTGGGCCTTCCTCCCCCACCCCCCTCCCCACTCTTCCCCATCATTTCTACCCTGCCCAGCACCTTCCTCGTCTTTATTCTCTCACTCCTCCTCCTCCACCTATTCTGGGCCTTCCTCCCCTACCCTTATCCACCTGCTGTTCCCGCCCCTCCTAGTCCCCCTCCCATCGTGGTCTTTCTGCAGCTGGTGGGGGTCCCCGGGAACTTCCACCAGCCCCTTCTGCTCCTGCTTTGCTGGAGCCCAGGACACCGCCACCCGCACCACCGCTGCCCCCGCCTACAGCTCCGGGCGAGGCCATAGCACCGAACAGGCACAGAGGCGATGCAAGGACTACTCTGAGCCCGGGTAACCACAAAACACAGAAAGTCAAAGTTCAAGTGGAGCAGGAGGGGCTGTGACACCTTCTAAAAGGATCAGAAAACAAAACGGGCAAACCCAACACAACCGAACAAAATTAAACCAGCGATCTCACCCAGAGCAGAGGGAGGGAGGAGGAGGAGGAAAGGAGGGGGAGGGATGGAGGAGGGAGAGAGGAGGGACAGGAGGGAGAGGAGGGGAGGGTTGGAGGAGAGAGAGAGAGGAGGGAGAGAGGATGGGGAGGAGGAGGAGGAGGGATAGAGGAGAGAAGGGGGGAAGAGGTGAGGGGCAAGGTGGGAAGGGGGAGGGAAGAGAGGGGAAGAAGCACCCATACCGCCCCCCCCCCCCACATCCACACATACGTGCACCTGCACTTCCACCCCAACACACACAACCCTACCACCTAATGTCTCATCACATGTGCACCCTCACTCCCATCTCAGCTCCTCCACACGTCCTGCCACTCCCTGACAAGCACACACACCTTCAGTTATTCCCCAACACACACACAATCCACCCCTGCATGGCCAGGAGGACAGGGGCAAAGTGTGCAGACCCCCATGGATTTCACTCACTCCCAGACATTCACACTCACACATCCTCTCCACCTCACCATACATACAGGAGGGAGGGGGAGACCGGAGACTGCAAGGAGAAATGGGTTCATCCACCAACACACACACACACACTCTCACCTTCCCACAACACACACACACACACACACACACACTCTCACCTTCCCACACACACGCACAGCTGGAGTGAAGTCGGGAGTGAACTGGGGGAGAGGAAGCAAGTGCACAGGCACCCATACACACTCGCAGAGGGGAGGAGGGGAAGGGCGGGTGGAAAATGGGGGGTTAGGATCTCTCCCTCCAACACACACTCTCCACTCACCTCCCGATACCACTTACACATCCACCAGTTACAACCACAACACAGACACGCCATTCCCAGACAGGTGGGGAGGAGAGGAAGAGGGGGAGAATGTGGAGAGTGCAAGGGGGGAAACGTGCCCACACACTACTCGCACCCCACATCAATCCAACACCACCTACACAACCGCATATGTGAACCCAACCCATTACCATATACCCCTCCCCACCTTCACACACCCTCTGCAAACCTTCTGACCTACATCCTTCCCCCTGAACACTCCCCACACACAGACACCCCATTCCTCCTCCCCCAAGAGAGACAAGACACCCATAATGTACACATCCAGCTGATGGAGGCATAACACTCGCTTTCTGACACTGCCCCCACACACACAGACACACACACCTACCCCCATTCCTCCTCGCCCAAAAAAGAGACAAGAAACAAAGAAACATAGAAACATAGAAATGACGGCAGAAGACGACCAAACGGCCCATCCAGTCTGCCCAGCAAGCTTCACACTTTTTTTTTCTCATACTTATCTGTTACTCTTGGCCCTTAGTAACCTTTTGGTTCTATTTCTCTTCCACCCCCACCATTAAATGTAGAGAGCAGTGTTGGAACTGCATCTAAGTGAAATATCTAGCTTAATTAGTTAGGAGTAGTAACCGCCGCAATAAGCAAGCTACATGCTTATTTGTTTACCCAGACTATGTAATTCAGTCCTTGTTGGTTGTTGTCTGTATATAGATCCACTTTTCTTCATTCCCTCCTGCTGTTGAAGCAGAGAGCTATGCTGGATACGCGTGAAGTATCAGTCTTTCTCCCCTGCCGTTGAAGCAGAGAGCTTTGCTGGATATGCACTGAAGTGAAGTATCGGGCTTATTTGGTTTGGGGTAGTAACCACTGTAACAAGCAAGCTACTCCCCGCTTTATTGTGAATGCAAATCCTTTTTTCCACATTTCCTCTTGCCGTTGAAGCTTAGAGCAATGTTCGAGTCGCATTAATTGTGTGTATGTTTATTGAATAAGGGTATTATCTCCAGGTAGTAACCGCCATTCCCGCGAGCCACCCACTCTTCATTCATGTCCTCTAGACTTTATGGATCCATAGTGTTTATCCCACGCCCCTTTGAAGTCCTTCACAGTTCTGGTCTTCACCACTTCCTCCGGAAGGGCATTCCAGGCATCCACCACCCTCTCCGTGAAGAAATACTTCCTGACATTGGTTCTGAGTCTTCCTCCCTGGAGCTTCAAATCGTGACCCCTGGTTCTGTTGATATTTTTCAGACGGAAAAGGTTTGTCGTTGTCTTTGGATCATTAAAACCTTTCAAGTATCTGAAAATCTGTATCATATCACCTCTGCTCCTCCTTTACTCCAGGGTGTACATATTTAGATTCTTCAATCTCTCCTCATAAGTCAATCGATGAAGACCCTCCACCTTTTTGGTCGCCCTTCTCTGGGATCGCCTCCATCTTGTCTCTGTCTCTTTGGAAATACAGTCTCCAGAACTGAACACAGTCCTCCAGGTGAGGCCTCACCAAGGACCTGTACAAGGGGATAATCACTTCCCTTTTCTTACTCTATATTCCTCTATGCAGCCCAGAATTCTTTTGGCTTTAGCTATCGCCTTATCACATTGTTTTGCCGACTTCAGATCATTAGACACTATCACCCGAAGGTCTCTCTCCTGCTCCGTGCACATCAGCCTCTCTCCCCCATCGAATACAGTTCATTTGGATTTCCACTCCCCATATGCATGACTCTGCACTTCTTGGCATTGAATCTCAGCTGCCATATCTTCGACCACTCTTCCAGCTTCCTTAAATCCCGTCTCATTCTCTCCACTCCTTCTGGTGTGTCCACTCTGTTGCAGATCTTAGTGTCAGCCGCAAAAAGACAAACCTTACCTTCTATCCTGTCCGCAATGTCACTCACAAAGATATTTATTTATTTATTTATTTATTTATTTAAAGTCTTTTTTATACCGAAGTATAGCAAAACATGCCTTCACTCCGGTTTACAGAATAACAACTTGATACATACAACGATTTTGATACATATAACTAACAATATGAAAGAGAATCCAATTAAAACAAACAATGAACAATATAAATTGAACAGGACTGGTCCCAACACAGATCCTTGCGGCACACCGCTTAAAACTGCTCTCTCTTCAGAGAGAGATCCATTTACCATCACACATTGTCTTCTGTCCATCAACCAGTTTGCAATCCAGGCCACCACCTCGGCACTCACTCCTAAGCTTCTCATTTTATTCAGTCTCTTGTGCGGGACCGTATCAAAAACTTTGCTGAAATCCAAGTAGATGACATCGAGTGCTCTTCCTTGATCCAATTCCTTGGTTACCCAGTCAAAAAAGTCAATCAGATTTGTCTGATAGGATCTTCCCCTGGTGAACCCATGCTGCCTCTGGTTCAGCAATTCTCCCAACTGTAGATAGTTCACTATTCTCTCTTTCAACAGTGACTCCATTACTTTTCCCACCACCGGTCAGGCTATTCGGTCTGTAGTTACCAGCCTCTTCTCTGTTTCCACTCTTGTGAAGCGGGACCACCACTCGCTCTTCTCCAATCAAACAAGACGTTCACATCCTGCTGATGGAGGCATAACACTCGCTTTCTGACACTGCCATGCAATTATCACTTTCTGTTTTTGGGGGTTCCCTTAACATCCATGCACACGCGGTCAAGGGAAGAGGGGAAGGGGGCGGGGTGGAGAATTCTCTGGCTCGCTCCCCGCCCTTCCTTTCATTGCAATCACTTACCCTGCCCAGCTTGCATCTTCCACCGGGGAAGGAGCCTGGAATCTAGGGTGGAGGGCCCATCGGCAGGGGTGGTGAGTGAAGGGAGCAGGGGGCTTAGCCCCTAACATTATAATAAAAATAATAATAAAATAGAAAAAGAGGGGACATATTTAAAAAGCTTAATACATAAAAGGATCAAAATCATTCTAAAATCTGGAGCTGTGGATTTAGTATGGATTTTGATGCTTTATGCATTAAGAAGTTTTAAAAATGTTCCCCTCGGATTTTTTTTTTTAATCATTAGTATTATATTAACCTAAAAATATTTACATAAATGTAATTGCTAATGTTTCCTGCTTGTCTTTTTTTCCTTCACTGCACCACTGTTCTTGGTTTCACACCTTTTAAAAGGACCAGCAAGAATACTGCCTAATCGTGTTGTCATTAAAGAGCCGGAAACTGTGCCAAACGTGCACAGAGCCATCGGCAGAGGAACTAGCACCAGTGCTACTCTGGCAAGAGCCTGCTTTTGCTTATTGTGTTTTACCTCCCCCCCTTCCTGCTCTCTGACTCTCTTCCATCCTCCCCAAGGCCCGTTAGGTATTGGAAGAGGATGCAGCATTCAGACACAGACACTGCACTGCCTGCTTTTGTTGGAATTTTGTCGGTCTCAGGTGCTGCATCACCTGAGCGCAGCCTTACCTGCAAAACTGCCTCAGCTGGAGCAGTCGGGACGCTTTGTATTTAATTCCAAAGAAACCTGCCAAGGTTTCCCCAACAGTACCTGTGCACCTCCAGTATTTGTGCTTTTAATTATGCTGTACATTGGAACAAAGTATCGGAACGGTGATTGATAACGTTTAGTTTGAATTAAATTGACAGGCTGAGAAGTAACTTGCGCTCCTAAGAACTCCTCCTCTCTTTAAAGTTGGGTTTTGCAAATCCTTTTGGCTTTCACAGACTTGAGAATCCTTTTAAATCTGGATGCTGGAATCCTTCCATGTCCAAAAATAAAAGCTTCACTTAACCTTTGCATAACCGTTAATGCCCTTTCCTGCTGCTTTAAAAAAAGAAAAAGAAAAACCCCAAAGAGCAGAAGGAGCGTTCCTGTCCGACCAGCGGCTGTAGGCAAGCCTGCATTCGAGGGCAGAGAGGGATGGGGAACGAGGTCAGTGAAAAAAAATGCTCATCACCGTTATTTATATCACAGTAAGAAACACACTTTGCATTTTGTTAATTAGCAACACAAACCTCAAAAATCTAGCAATGGCTGTTCACATTCCTGTTCCTCCCTCCCAAACTCTTCACTGTATGGAGGAAGGATGATGAACTGTTGCTTTGCTAGCTACTCGGAAGAATATGGGGGTGCATATTCAAAAGCATTTAGCCCGATAACTCAGACGCTATCTGTCTAAATGAAGATTTGCAAATGTATCCGGCTAAATTCCAGCCTTTTAATAAGTTAGGGGTGTCCCAAGGGCACACCTGGGAGGAGCTGAGCTGAAGATAGCCAGCTACACTATTGAATATATTTCCAAAGGGGCAGAGCACACTCTATAACCCGCAGTCGGACGCGGGATAAATAGGCACTAATCCACCCTCTAATGCAATAGGGGGATTAGCACCTATGTAACGCGCGTCCGACGCGGAGTGAATGAGATAGCGCTCATCACAGGCAAATGCATGTGAATGACCCTATTACTCATTCACTCCGAATGCAAAAAGATAAATGTGCGTCTCAGATGCACATTTATCGCTCAGATATTAACGCCTGCCTGGAGCAGTCATTAATAGCTGAGCACATTGAAAAGAAGTACAGAAAAGCAGAAAAAAAACTGCTTTTCTGTACTTCTTTTTTAAAGTAAAAAAACAAAAATAAATAACTCAGGAGACCGCCGAGTTATGAAGACCGACGCTGGTAAACTCTGCATCGGTTTTCATAATCGGCCGTCTGTCAGTAATGAAAATGGCCGCCGATAAACCCGGCCATTTTCATTACTGGCAGACAGGTGGTTATGAAAACCGAGGCCGAGTTTAACGGCGTTGGGTCTTCATAACCGGCAGCCGCAGCGGGTCGCGTTAGCAAGGAGGCGCTAAGGTTGTGCAAGCGACCCTAGCGCCTCCTTCCTAGCGTGACCCCCTAATTTACATATTGCATGGCGCCCCCCTTGCGGGTGCCATGCGTGCGTTAAGAATGCGGGTGCTGAAAAGTCAGCGCCCTCTTTCCGCGAACATTATTGCATCGGCCCCAAAGTTAGCCGGATAAACTTATCTAGCTAACTTTGCAATTCGAACAGTGACTGAATATGGATCGCGCTACCTCCTGAAATCAACCAAGTTAACTAAGCCTTGAGTGTATACAGGCAATGGCGAACAGGGCTTCCTTGCTCCGTAATGTGTATTTTGTGGTGCAGTTATCAGGTTTGGTGGTGGAACTAATAGGAAAATTGAGATAGCATTACTGCAGTTTAAAAGATAAAGGCTTTTTTCTGGAAGAGGAGGACTCATTAGTAACCAAGACCCTTCAGATGAGACCCAGGTGGTCTGAAAAACTCACATACGTCATCTTTGGATGCAGATAATCCATGTACTTTATGTCAAACTGAAAATATACGAGCCTAGTCCAGCATTTCCCAAAAGGGTGTGCCCTGGCTGGAGTGCAGATGTGCCACAGCTGCAGTCTCATTTCCTGTTTCCTTCCTGGCCTATAGGATGTCCTCCTGCCAGCAGGGGGCGTAGGAGAGTCCTGCTTCCCCTCTGCAACAGAAACTACATGGGGTCTCGTAGTCTCATGAAACCTGCTGGCTCCGTGCAGTTAAGATTGCAGAGGGAAGCTGGAAAGGAGGAAGCAGCAGCACTCGGTAAGTTTGCCCACAGACTTCTTCTGTACAAGGATTGGGGGTGAGGAAAAGGAAGGGAAGCTGCCTATGCCACTGGGTGTGGGGGAAAGTGAAGGGAAGGTGTTAATGCTTCAAGGGGATGGGAAAGAGAGTAGGATGGGAAGAGAAAGTGGTGGCAATGATGCAAGGGAATGAGGTTGAGAGGAGGTGAAGCTACAGGGTGAAGGGAAAGGGAAAAGGAGGTGATGACAGCAAGGGAGGGAGGGAGATAGAAGATTATGATGATGATTATGATGGTGGAGAGGAGAGAGAGGGCAGGTGATGCCAGGGGGTGGAAGGGAAGAGAAGGTAATTGGCATAGGGGATGGAGGGAGAGGGAAAAGAAAGTGAAGATGCCAGGGAAGGCGGCAGAGGGAAGGTGATGATGCTAGGGCAAAGAAAAGAGACGGAGGGGGAGAGAGATGGGTAGAAAGGGAAGGTAGTGGCAATGATGATGTTAACAGGAGTGAGGAGGTGGAGAGGAGAAGTAATGACGATGATGTAAGGGGGGAGGAAAAGGTGGTTGGAGTGGGAAGGTGATGATGCCAGGGAGTGGGGGAGAGGGGTACAGGGAAAGAGAAGGTGATGATAATGCTCGGGGGGGGGGGGGGGCAAGGAGAACAGATGAAGGGTGACAACGATGGGGGCTGGGGATAGAAGCAGAAGGAAGGTGATGATGACTGCGGCGAGAAGAGATAGTGGGAGATGGAAGATTATGATGAGAGGGGAGAGGGAAGGTGATGATGACTGGGGGTGGGAAGAGATGGTGGGAGATGGAAGATTATGATGAGAGGGAAGAGGGAAGGTGATGATGACTGGGGGTGGGAAGAGATGGTGGGAGATGGAAAGTGATGATGACTGGGGGTGGGAAGAGATGGTGGGAGATGGAAGATTATGATGAGAGGGGAGAGGGAAGGTGATGATGACTGGGGGTGGGAAGAGATGGTGGGAGATGGAAGATTATGATGAGAGGGGAGAGGGAAGGTGATGATGACTGGGGGGGGGAAGAGATGGTGGGAGATGGAAGATTATGATGAGAAGGAGACGGAAGGTGATGATGACTGGGGGTGGGAAGAGATGGTGGGTGATGGAAGATTATGATGCTGGTACTGAGGGGAGAGGGAAGGTGATGATGAATGGGGGGGAAGAGATGGTGGAAGATTATGATGAGAGGGGAGAGGGAAGGTGATGATGACTGGGGGCAGGAAGAGATGGTGGGTGATGGAAGATTATGATGCTGGGGGAGAGGGAAGGTGATGATGACTGGGGGCAGGAAGAGATGGTGGGTGATGGAAGATTATGATGCTGGTACTGAGGGGAGAGGGGAGAGGGAAGGTGATGATAAATGGGGGGGAAGAGATGGTGGGAGATGGAAGATTATGATGAGAGGGGAGAGGGAAGGTGATGATGACTGGGGGCGGGAAGAGATGGTGGGAGATGGAAGATTATGATGAGAGGGGAGAGGGAAGGTGATGATGACTGGGGGTAGGAAGAGACGGTGGGAGAGGGAAGATTATGATGCTGGTACTGGGGGGAGAGGGGAGAGAAAAGGTGATGACGATGCCAGCGGGTAGGGGGAGAGGAAACGGATGATGCGAGGGAGGAGGGGCGATTATGATGCTGGGGGTTGAGGGAAAGGGGATGATGAGGATGTTGCCAGTAGGATGGATTGAGAGGGAAGAAGAGACAGAGTGATGAGGAGGAGGTGGGTGGTGTGCCACAACGAAGTGAACCTTGTGCCAGGTGTGCCACAAAGCAAAAAAGGTTGGGAACCGCTGGTCCAGTCATCAGCCGTGCTCATTTATTAATTCTACCACCTCTACGAGACCGTAAATTACAAGTAACGTGCACGAGCAGATCCCAATGTGTGCAACAAGCTTCCAGCTGAATTGTGTGGGGAAAAGGAGTTTAAAATGTTTAGAAAGAAAGTCAAAACATTGGGTTTTTAAGAAGGCTTTTTACTAATGAGGTGGATTATCAGACCCAAACATCAGCTAATTCTGTCTTTCATCCCGTGAACTGCTGTTGTATTTTATGTTGTTACATTATGTTGTAGTCCATTCTGAACTTTGCTTCTGGAATATAAGAATGAATAAAGAAATACATTCTTCTGTTGGTCCAGCAAATAATCCACTTTTCTGTAGGACCTATATGGCTCCTGGAGCTCAGCACCAATGCAATAAACAGTGCTTAAAGATTCATAGTCTAGGACAAATTATTTCTTTTAAACAAATGTGTAGCCCGCATGATCTATAACCCTCAGCAGGTAACTCAAAAGCAGAACAAACAATGCCAGATAAGTGCATTTTGTAAGGGAAGGCGGGAGATGAATTCTAGCAATAGTAGACTATCAGGTCCCATATTTACAGGTGCACCAAGGAGACCACTTCGGGCACTCGGAGGATTGTAGGAGAGCTCGGATATCATTAAAATGCTGAAGGAGGAGACGGTATTAGGAGTGACCTGATAAAATCATCAGTCAAAATGGCGCCTGACACATGTTAAACCCTCTTGTTACCACAGGAAGATGTCACCCTTCTGCTGGAAGATCAGAAGAGGCAAACTGCTGCATGTTCAGAATGTCTTAACGACACACCAACAAAACCGGCGAGACCGGCTCATCGTTCTGAGAGGGAATTTGCTTGCTGCCTTCTGTCTGCCTTGCTCGCTCTCGCTTCTCTTTGCAGACTTCACGTAAAAGGACAACATGCAGACCGCTCTTGTAATGGCCTCGTGTATGCAAGATATCTGTGAGATACAGAGTCTTGCTGTCCTCCCTCACCACAAGCAAACTGGACTGAAGTATTAGTAAAACCTGCTTTCTCAAGGCACTCTAATGAAAGGCATTGCAGAGTTCACTATATACATAATTTCTCACTTTCTCAGGCCCCAGGGACCACCTACTATTTTCTTAGTTACTTTAGACTTAAAAAAAAAAAGAAAAATTAAAATTAAAAACTCAATTTTACTTTGTGCTTCCTGGTGTGGGTGTTGCTCTGGCTCCCAAAAGTAGGTCTGTTTAAAATTTGCCACCCCAGCCAGGGAAGCCCGCTGCTCCTCTGTCCTTCAGTCAGTATTTAGTGTTATATCTAAGCAGCAAACGTCTAGGGGCCTGTTCCAGGATCTCCCTTCCCATGCAGAACGCAGACACACTCGCCCGGTTATTGCACAACCAAAGTAACATGTTCTGGTGCCAGTGGCCTAGTGTTTAGCAGGTTCAACAGCAGATTCACCAAGCCCCAGGCTAAAGGAACTGGAAGCAGACTTTAAAAAATAAAGCAAGAACAGAAGGGGGACCAAGCAGCGGGGGAGCAATAAACGAGAAGACGAGAAGTACTTACGTTGACCAAGCCAAAGTAGTGCTCATTGACAGGAAACTGCTCGGGACCAATCTCTTTCTCTAGAGCAGAGGCATTGGTGCCCTGAGGGGGGGTAAAGAAAGACAAAACAGAGGTTGGACATGAGAAAAAGGAAAGGTTTGGTCATCTTTACACAGGACAATTCAGCACGTTCTTCAGATTCTCACTAACACCGGTGAGCACCGTTGATGGTTTGGCTTCTGCAACGATACATGGGACATCGGCTCCGACACAAATGGAAGAAGGTTGGCTAACAGGGTCCATCCTGTACACTTGGGTTTTCTCTGCTGGCTGGGCCTGCCTAGGAACTAACGTCTGAAAAGCAAATTACTCTACGCCAAGCCTCGGCAGCCCCACCTTGTTCTTGACAGCCTGCAACGATGCGGGATTTTTTATGCCACTGCATTTTTGAAACCGGTCAAAATGCATCGTATTCTAAACTATCCCCAGGCTCCGTGAAACTAAACAAAAATAAAGTTTCCAACACCGAGCCAGCGTGTGATTTACAAGGGATACCAAACACGTTCTTTCACAAAGTTAAGAAACCACAAAAGATCTCATCTTCATGTGCAGTAAATACTAGACAGCTCGAGATTGTATAAAACAAGAGTTCATTTTTGTTATAATCATCCATCACAAGCCAGCACACATGCAGTTTATGCAGAAACCTAGATCAGGGGGGTTTCAACTCTAGGCTTCAAGGGCCTCAATCAGGCTTGGCTTTCAGGATGTCCACAGGGAATATTCAGACAGCACCATTTATTCTCAAGATCTGTTGACCGGAAAGTCATTATCCAGAGAAAATGTGGGCCCTGATGCATTATCTGGGGAAACGTCTTTGATCTGATTATTGGTTAGCTTCATTTGATTTATTTGGACAAACTTCTATCATCCAAAATTGTTTTATCAGAAAAAAAAATCATAATATCCATAAAAGTCCATTATCTTGACCATTCCAGATAAATGATGCTCTGATGTGTATGTGTACTTTTGATGAAATAGCTAGGTTAATTTGCATTTACATTACAACTGTAAAAAAAATTTTTTCAGATTAATAAGGTACCTTTTAATAACCAAACAAACCATAATATGACTTGATTACAGAATTTCAGAAGCACACAACCAGTCACTGACTCTGTAAAAATTGATCCAGTATAGCAGCTGAATATATATTTTTTTTCTATTTTCCCGACTACCATGGGAAAGCATAACATCAAGATGAGGGATTTTCTCTCAGAACCCTCAGTACCTCATCAGACTTTAATGGAAGCTCCGTGATTTGTGGAGCTGGCCCAGTGTTGGAGAGGTCCACTGCCAGAGAGAGGTGGAGAGAGGCTGTCCAGCTGGACACTGAGACATCGGTCAGCCCCGACATTCTGGAATGCGAGGATTGCTGTGGGCAGCGTGTTTTGCCGTTGACTTACTGGAATGCGGAGGCGGCTATGCTGGATGAGGGACCCACCGCCAGTGGCAGGCAGTGGTGACCAGTGGGACCTAGCAGACCTGGGGCAGTTGGGTTAGAAGAAAGTGCGGGAGGAGCTGTGGTGTCCGTGCCAAGAGGACAACTGTACAAACCTGCTTCCGAGGCAGGATTTGGATACCACTGTGAAGTCTTAACTTGACTTTCAGATCTTTTTTTGGTTATGCCTCCTATTGTAACATTAGATACTCTACAATTAGCTATCTTCTCCACTGCTAAAACTGTCCTCTGATACTTTAATGCAATCTCAGGGAGAAGGGAGTTTCTTTGTTAAGCCAAGCTGGGAAGGTTAAAAAGCCAGTACAGTACGTTCAGCAAATGTCTGCAGCTCAAGCAAGACTAGTACAAGATAAGCGTGAAGTACATCACAAACTTGAGAATCTGGAAAGCTACAACATTTGAACTTGGCAGCAACTGCTCCTCGGGAATAAGTTTACAAAATCTCTATTGAAATCCTAAAGGTCCACGCAAAGCTCACGTCCCCACTCCCCAAACCTCCCAATTTCTATTACCTGCAGTCTTGAAAATGGGATGAAAAGCAAGGTGAGGGCCAGGAGGCAGGTAAGCAGTTTCGTGACAGTTTGACTTGCCGGAGGGGGAACAGCACAACCCTTCTTGGGGCTTTCGTGTTTGTTCAAGATTGAGATACTGTCCTATCCCTCTATTGCAAATTGTCAAGGCTTGTTTCTAGGGTACAAAATTTGGATTTTTTTTTCCCCATATCTTTGTTAAATAACAGGGGTTTACAGAAAATTCCTAGCAATGCATCAAGTAGCATTTTCGCATGGTGCCAATTGTTTTATCTGTTGCCCTTATTAACATTTGGATTTGAGCCCTTACAATTACTTTTCATTTTGAATTAAAAAAAAAAGAATAGAGCGTAGCTAGTTTTGAACAGGAGTCTGTCTGAACCTGGGTAAGTCGGGACTGCTATCAGTGCTATAATAGATTAACCTAGATTGCTTGTAATTCCCTCTCAGGATTTTCCGATATTCCTGTGCTCCCCACCCAATGACCATGGCCATGGCGCATGGTAGACAGCGACAGTACTTCCCTGGACCTCTTTGGAAAATAAGAAGCCAATGTGAGATGCCCATTAAAGCCAAAAGTTTAAGAGAACTGGTCTCTTCTGGGATGTGCTTGCCTTTCCCCGAGGAATGTCTGCCAGGTTTTTCCAGATGGTATCCACAAAAGTTAAGTCTTTCTGCCAGGTCTGTGCTTGTAAAAAAACATTTTTCACCCACTATATTCTGCCCAGAGGGTGAACAAGGTGCTCCATAATCTGGATACCTAGGAGTGTTTGTTGAAATTCTCCAGGCTGCTTGTCCAAGCAGATATCCCAATTTAGGGGATATGATCTTGCTGGCATCACAGCATCACCAGATCTTCATACTTGCTTGCTGGGAATATACTGTCTGACAGAGCTGAGGTGAAATGCATTATACGATAAACACCTGGAATGTAGAATTTCCCAAGTTACTCCACAAACATTAGTCAAATGTCCAGAAGGCAGCTCGTTTGTCCACTGTTGTCCATTCTTTCTAAGTGTCTACTGCTAATATGAATGTTACCAAGGAAATCAGAACAGGTGTGAATAAACTTTAGCTCGGCTCGGCTCAGGGTCCATTCACATTTGCAAATTCTGTCAAATATTTCCAAGCAGTCCTAGAAGCTGAACTTACAATGGGTTAATAAGTTACCCCAATGATTAAAATGGACGGGGTTGTGAAGGGTAGCAGGTATGTGAGCCCTTTGTGCTGCGGCATAGTTGACATAGCCTCGAGGGCGAACCCATGAGGCCTACACCAGCAGCTAGCGAATGTGCCTTGTAGCAGGACAGTCTTGAGCTTGACCTTTACCAGCCACCTCTCCCGCAGGTTGAACCCTTGGGTTCTGGCGGCCGGCAGGATCTAAGCAGGTCCCTAGGGCAGTGAAGATAACAAAAGTCCAAAAGCACACCAAGGTCTGGGCAGGCAGCAGAAAACGGAGTCAGCAACAGGCCAAGGTCGGGGCAGGAAGCTAGCAAGAGTGGTCAGGTCAAGGCGGCAGGCAATCATGGTCAGGTCGAAGCAAGAGGTCAAGATCCGGAGAGTTGGGCCAAGGATAGACGAAGACACTGGACAAGAAAAGCAAAGGAGGACTAGAAACAGAACACAGGAATGCTAGGCAACACACACTGCAAGGCAGAAGACCCAATGCTGAGGCGAGCTAATGCTGCAAGGTCCTTCCTTAAATAGGCCAGTCGGCCTAATGTCGTTGGAGGGCACTGCTTAGCATTTCCCACCATGGGGCCCACATAATGTGCGCATATGCATATATGCCTAAGGAGGTTCCAGGACAGGAGTAGCATTGGTGGTGGCATGTGGGGCCATGCCTGACAGCGCTGAGGAGAAGGTGGAGTCCCAGCTGAGGGAGCGTGTCGACGGTGTCCTGGGTCACTCTCAGCAGTGTTTGGTTCCTAACAGTAACCCCCTCCAAAGTCCCCTCCCCCATCTTCTGGGCTTGGGTTTCCCAGGGAATCTCCTGTGGCATTCATATATGAGTTGGGGACTTGCAGTTTGGAGGCCGGCTCCCAAGAAGCTCTCTTCTGGTCCATAGTTTTTCCAGGATATGAAAGATACTGCAGCTCGTTTTGGACTCTTTGGGAATCTAGACTCTCTTGGCCTCGAATTGAGTGTCTTCCTTTGTAACAACTTCGGTGGTCTGGAGGGGTGGTCTGCCCAGCTAAGAGAGAATGACAGGTTTCAACAGCGAGACATGGAAAACATCATGAATTCGTAAAGATGCCAGTAGTTTGAGCTTGTAAGTCACAGGGCCCAGTTGTCACTCAATTGGGAATGGACCCACCAATCATGATACGAACTTCAGGGATGGCATCTTCAATCGTAGACTTTTAATGCTGAGCCAAACGAAGCTTCCTGGGTGAAGTTGAGGCATGGGGCAATGTTTCTTGTTGGTGTGTTTTGTTTTGGATTTTTTTTAAACACTCTGCCACCTGCTCATCTTCCACCACAGTTCCTGGAGTTCCTGTTGCATCAGGTTAGCAGCTGAGCAAGAATCAGAGATTGGAACAGGTCTGGGTGTACGGGGATGGTGTCCAAACAGGATGTACAAGAGAGTGTTGGACTCAGTGAATTGGTCACTTGGTTATTATGTGAGAATTCGGCCCATGGGAGGAGGGAAGCCCAGTTGTGCTGCTGTTGGTTTGCGTAGGCTCGTAGAAAGGTCTTTAGACTGATTTATCCGCTCAGTTTGTCCATTGCTCTTGGGGTGATAAGCTGAGGTGAAATCCAATGTAATTCTAAACTTCCTCTACAAGCCTTTTTTTCCAGTAGCGAGCTGTGAACTGAATCCCCTGGTCTGAGAGGATGTGAAGAGGGAGCCCGTGCAGACAGAAGATGTATTGGACAAAGAGTTTAGCCAGTTCAGGCAATGATAGAAGACCTGGATGGGACATGAAATGAGCCTTCTTAGAAAATCTATCCACTACCACCCATGTGATGGTGTTGTCGCCAGAGAGGGGAAGGTCAGTGATGAAGTCAGTGGCCAAATAGGTCTAGGTTCCTTGAGGGCTGGCAGCAATTGTAAACACCCCCCCCCCCCGGGTCATGTGTACACTCTTATTCATGGTACATGTGGGCCAAGGATCCACATAATGCTTCACGACTGTCTTCATCTGAGACCACCAGTAGTGTCAAATGACTAAATTACAAGATTCCCTCTGTCCGCTGGGTGCCCCACCAAGCAGGATTCAAGGCCCAGTGAAGAATCTTCTGTCGTAGGTGCCTGGGAACCACCGCCACGGTCTTCCCAATTTGGATTTAGGAAACATTCAACTGAGATTCTTCTACTCCTCTCTTTAATGGCTGATGTTTTACAAGGATTTGATTCTGGTGAATCTTATCTTCTTGTGCTAATCGATTCAACAGCCTTTGATACTGTGGATCACACCCTGTTATATCATCAGTTGATGAACATTGGGATTGATAGAAGTGTACTCAGATGGTTCTCTTCCTGCCTAGCTAATAGGTTGTTTCAAGTTAAACTGGGCAATCAATATCTGAAACTTTCCTTATAGATACAAGAGTCCCTCAAGATTCATCCTTATCACCTTATATGCTTCCCCTGTGTAAATTACTGGCAGGTCTAGGGATTTCAATTCTTCTTGTATGCTGATGACATACAGTTTTATAATCCACTTTCCAAATAATTTGATCGTACAATGTTGACACTATCAGACTATATGAAAGCTATTCAGCAAGTCCTGTCAACTTAAACTAACATTGATCCCAATGAGACAAATAAATTTGGCTAAGGAGAAATTCGTCTATGGTCAAACCACTGGTTTTGGACTTGAGGACTTTTCCTAATACCCGCTCAAATCAAGTACATGATTTAGGGATCCAGTTAGACGAAAATCTTACTATAAAAAAAACACATCAATAAATTAGTCATTATAGGTTATGCCAAGCTGCTGATATTATTTATGTATTTGATTTATATTCTGCTTTTCGCACTTTTTTCCAGCACTTCAAAGTGGATTACATTCAGGTACTGGAGGTATTTCCCAATCCCCAGAGGGCTCACAATCTAAGTTTGTACCTGAGGCAATGGAGGGTAAAGTGACTTGCCCAAGGTCACGAGAAGCGACAGCAGGACTCGAACCTTTATTAACAGCTGAAGCCTTTATTAACTTTCAAGGATTTTCGTACAGTACTGCAAGCTTATTTTCTCAAACCTAGATCACTGTAACTCTATTTCCAGCACTTACCAGCATTAAAAATCCCTTATTAATCTGTATTAATTAATTTTATATTTATTGCAGTTTATAAATGCACAAGTATATCATGTAAAAAGCAAAGAAAACAATCAGATCCAATCACGTAATAAAACAGAAATTAATGTATTGTTTCATGAATCCTCTTTGCAGAAAGCCAGAAATCATCATAACTACAATAAAACAGCATTTAACATCAGAACAGGTGCAGAGCAGAGCTAGGACAATTCACATGGAACAGCTCCCCTGTGAGGAAAGACTAAAGAGGTTGGGACTGTTCAGCTTGGAGAAGAGACGGCTGAAGGGGGGATATGATAGAGGTGTTTAAAATCAGGAGAGGTCTAGAATGGGTAGATGTGAATCGGTTATTTATTATTTCAAATAATATAAAAACTAGCAGACATTCCATGAAGTTAATAAGTAGCACATTTAAAACTAATCGGAGAAAGTTCTTTTTCACTCAATGCACAATTAAACTCTGGAATTTGTTGCCAGAGGATGTGGTTAGTGCAGTTAGTATAGCTGTGTTTAAAAAAGGTTTGGATAAGTTCTTGGAGGAGAAGTCCATTACCTGCTATTAATTAAGTTGACTTAGAAAATAGCCACTGCTATTACTAGCAACAGTAACATGGGATAGACAGTTTTTGGGTACTTGCCAGGTCCTCATGGCCTGGATTGGCCACTGTTGGAAACAGGATGCTGGGCTTGATGGACCCTTGGGTCTGACCCAGTATGGCATGTTCTTATTTTATAATCTTATCTTAAAATCCCTACAATTATTACAAAACGCCTCAGCTAGACTCTTATTAGGAGCTAAGAAATCTGATCACATTACACCCACTCTGATTTCACTGAACTGGCTACCAGTACAATCTCGAATATATTACAAAATTATTAACGCTAATATTCAAAATAATTCATTCCAGTGATTCTGGTCTAATAAATGTGAAATTACAACTACACGCAGCTCAGCGAGCACCAAGATCTCCAAGATCTCAAAATAGAGGACTTCTGGTTGTTTCAACAATACAGAGCGCACACCTGCCCCAGGTAAGAGACCGTGTGTTTTCTATAGCGGGTCCAAAGCTTTGGAATTCACTACCCGAGATGTTACGTCCGATATCAGACAGATTTAAATGTGAGCTAAAAACATGGCTGTTTAAAAATGCATATAATCTTACTTAAAATCAACAAGAGTGTAAGGGAACAACTGTATCAAGAAGGATGAGGGTTTAATTTGAAACATTAGAAATAAATTGTGAGAAGAGAGCGAGGTAATTTTAATACTAAGAATAATGAGAGCTCTTTGGACTGGAAGCAAGTAGGACAGATGCAATGAAACATGACTTACAAGATGGATTAGCTGTTATATGTATTGCCTAGCAGAATAATTTGTATTGGGGCATTTTACTCTATATGTGCTAATTCTGTTCTAAAATTATGAATGTTGTTTTGTAAACGCTGTGATCTTGATATGGAACAACGGTATATAAAATGTCTAAATAAATAAATAAATGCAGCAGCAACTGCAGCCTTTGCAGGGTCGATGGTATGCCGTGGGGATTCTAGAGAAATCCTCAGCATCAAAGGAACATGAAAGAGTATCAACTCAGCAGGTCTTCTCAGCAGGACAGTACTGCAACTCAAAGACCTATATCGATTAATAAACTACTAGTGGAGCTTGCCGAGGGCTCAGTCGCTGCACTTGTGCTAGATGCTTTAGGTTCTCGTGATCCATATAGATTGTTACTGGGTGCTTGTCTCAAGTCTTCCAAGGCTAGTTCGACTGCTAGTAGCTCACAATCTCCAATGGCATCATTCTTCTCTGCTGGAGAGAATTCATTTGAAAAGTAGGAACAGGTCGTGAGTGAACCGTTATGGTTATGCTGTAGGACAACACCTACCCAGAAGTTAAGAACATAAGAACATGCCATACTGGGTCAGGCCAAGGGCCCATCAAGCTCAGCAACCTGTTTCCAACAGTGGCCAATCCAGGTCACAAGTACCTAGCAAGTACCCAAGCATTAAATAGATCTCAAGCATCTATCTTCAGGATGAATAGCTTGGATGGAGCTGGATGTCGTAGGCATCCAGCTCCATCCAATTGCTTGGATAGCATCCATGGTCCAATTCTTGGTGTCAGAGCCGTTTTTGGAGCCCTATGAGTGGGGCTGCTAAGGAGGAGTAATCATGGATAAATTTCCTATAGTAATTTGCAAATCCCAGGAAATGCTGCAATGCTTTAGTCCTACTGGCCGGGACCACTCCAATAAGGCTTTTAATTTATATGGGCCCATAAGAAGGCCTCATTAGGGCAAAAGATGCCTCCACCATCTCCTCCTGCCTCAGAACCCTGATCAGGGGCCAAAGGTGCATCTGCTGCCTCCTGCGGTCTGGGCACCATCTCTCGAGCACATAAGAGCATTTTTTTGAAACTCTGAACATCAAAATCTAGAAAATTAGAACATAAGAAGCGCCATGCTGGGTCCGGCCCAAGGTCCATCAAGTCCAGCATTCTGTGCCTGACAGTGGCCAGACCAGGTCGCAAGTACCCATTAGATATAAAATAGTTGATCTATTTCTTGTATCTCACTCCCAGGGATAAGCCCTGGCTTTCCAAAGTCGACCTGGCTAGTGACTGGTTATGAAGCTCACTTTGCTAGTTGCCTTGACCGTATCGTCTGACATCAGATTCCATAGTTTGATTGTGCGCAGAGTGAAAAATATTTCCTATGATTCATTTTAAATCTGCCAGTTGCTAGTTCCATAGACCTAGTACCACTTTACCCTCCATTGCCTCAGGTACAAACTTAGATTGTAAGCCCTCTGGGGATAGGGAAATACCTACAGTACCTGAATGTAATCCACTTTGAAGCGCTGCAAAAAGTGGAATGTAAATCTAAATAAATAATATTGTTTCAAAGGGTAAATAGCTGATCCCTATTTACCTGTTCCACCCCACTCATGTTTGCATACATCTCAATCACGTCCAGTCTCAGTCGTCTCTTCTCCAAGTTAGTTACCCAGCAGAAAAATAGTGCGTTTCATACTACTCGGATGATGGTCACAACAAATGCCATTCACTGCCAAAGAGGTCATCTGTTACTTAAATGTCTAGAGCCATGAGGCATAAGAGAAACTTGTCCAGACTTAGGTTACTATATTGGCAAAGAAAGGAATCGTTTTTCAATTTCATCAAATTTTCATGGCTCTGGAAGGGAGATGAGTGGCAGTCCTTCTGGTATTGTATTACGGTCCTAATGCAGCGTGCTTGGCACCCCTTAGAAACAGGTTTAGGATGACAGTTTTCCAAATGGAGAAAGCTCATTAGGGAAGCACCACTGGGACCTGTGCTGCTTAACAGATTCACAAATGATCCGGAAAAGGGAAGGAGGGAGGGAGGCAGGCAATCTAATTTTCAGACGACACGGAACTATTCGAAGTTGTTAAAACAGCGCCGACTGTGAGAGACAAGGAGACTGCACCTCCGAACGGCAGATGAAATTCAATGTGGAAAAGTACAAAAATTATACAAGCAGGGGAAAACAATCCCAACTGCAGATATATAACGCCGGCTTCTGTACTGCAAGGAGAAAGGAGAAAGGACCTTGGGGTTCCTGTGTAGGCAAGACACTGAAATCTGCACCTCAGAGTGTGGCGGAGGTCCACAAAAGCAAACAGAAATGATCTGAAAAGGAAGGGAGAATAAAATGGAAAAGATCACACTGCCTCTGTATCGAGTCTGTATCGGGTGCAGTTCTGGTCACCATCCATCTCGAGAGAGACGCAGCAGAACCAGAGGAGGGCGGCAAAACCGATAAAAGGGGTGGAAGGGCTCTCCTACGATGAGAGGCTACGCAGGCCTAGGGCTCTTCAGCTTGGGGTGGGGAGGGGAAGCCAAGAAGATAATGTGGGAAAAAGAAGGGGAAAAATGGAGGAGAAAGCAGAAGAGGATAGCAAGAAGGAAGAGAAAGTATTCAAATTATCTATTGACAAAGAAGGAAGACAGAACTGAAACAGAAAGGAAAAGGAGTAAGGACACCGGAGAGAGACAGAAAACAAAACAAAAAAAAAAAAAGAGAGACAAGGGCAGAGAATGAGAAAAAACCTAAAAAGACAACATGGCAAAGGCTGGCAGCTATTTATCTCCCAGCACAGGCAGCTGAACGCCAACCCACCTCTCCCCCCCTCCTGCGGATCAGCCCCACCGGCCCTAGTTCCTCCCTTGCTCTTCATGCCCTCTCCTCCCTCCCTCCTTTCTTCTGTCTTTTACCCCCTTCCTAGCTTATTACCCTTCCTTCCCCACCTTCTCAGCCCCCTTCCCTCACAGACCCAGCCTTTTGATTTCTCTCGCCCTTCCACAAGACCCCCATCCTTTCCACTGCCTGTTACCCTCTCCCCCGTCCATCGGTCATTCATACCACTTCTCGACTCTTCTCCCCCCCCTCTCTATCTCACCCCCTCGCTCCTATACAGACAACTGCAAAGTTACCACTGCCCCCCATCTCACTGCCCATCACTCTACATCTGCTCTGCCTTCCTACCCCCACTATGATACTCTGGTCTCCCCCAAATCCCCATTTCTTCTCTGCTCTACCCCTAATCCCAGAGTCCCATCAATCCCCCCATCCTATTTTTCCTCTACTTCCCCCCCCCCCCACCCCCACCAGATCCCCATCCCGTTTTGCCTCTGTTCTTCCTCTGCCAAATCCCCACCCTGGTTCTTTTTCTCTGCTCTTCCCCTTCCTCCTAGCAATCTCCGAGTCCTTTCCCTCTCCTGCCCACCCTTCCCAGGGAACTCCAAACCTGTTTACTGCTCCTGCTGCTCTCTCCCCCCTTTTGACCCGGTGCCTCTATCCCTCCCGGACTCTCTTTCTCCCCCAGTGCCGGTGCCACTCCCGGAGCCAGCACCAACCTTTCCTGTTTCCTCCTGTGGCAGCCAGTTCAGACGTCTGCCGTTTGATCCCTGTGGCGCTCGTGTCCTACAGAGCATTCTGCGGTTCGGACAGCTGACGTCCGACTCACACAGCCCCAGAAAGGACAGAAGACACACCCTACCGATGCTGGTTGCAGAAGCCACATTTGTTTGGCTAAAGGCACTGGTGCTGGACAGACCCACTGGGTCAAAGGCAGTGTGGAGGATTGGCACGTAAATCTGTTACTTATTGGGCCATACAGGCTGGAAGGGAGAGTTTTCTGCTCCCAAAATCTACTGCCCATGCCCTATTCAAAGTTGGACAGGGCCATGGTCTCTGCAGCCCACCCTGTTTCCGACACCTATGCTGGACGGAGATTATTAGTTAAGAAGAAATCCGTTTCCGGTAGGGAGGGAAGGAAGAGATGATGTTGCCCAGCTCTCCAGCCCATGTTAAACCTCAGGGCGAGCAGGACTCAGAAGCTCCCAATTAGTTTCAACAATTTACTGAGCAGGTAGCACTGTCCACATAGGGAGCCTCAAGACTGCTGTATATCTTAGGATGATTCAAAGCTCCTTACCTGACTAGTGCAACATGCTGGGTGGGTTGCAGGCACTGATGAAATGGGAATATTTCAGAGTGCGTTGCAAAGACTAGGGGGTCTTTTCAGAGCATTGTGTGTCTTACTGATGCTATTGGTATGATAATTTATGAAATCTGTATGTACTTCTTTAATGATGATGCTTTAATTTGCTGATTGACCGTATAAAGATACTAATTTATGCACATGTAAATCACATTGAGTCAGACAAGAGCGTGGGGAAATCACATCTATTAAAGTAAAAATAAAATCAATATGAGCATGTTAAATTGCACAGGCGAGGTATATTCTTATATGCATTATACATAAGACCTGGAAAACACAAACGTACACCTGACACTGAATACATTTCTGTTTTAGCATGGGACAGGCATAGTTAGCCATTGTATGTATTCCTGCACTTTACTATCAGTCATCAGCAAAGATGACCAAGAAATTAATTTGGGTTGCTGAGTAATTCGTTGTTGCCTTTTTTGCAAGCCAAGTGGTCTAAATTGAATGTGAAACCAGGATAAACTATCCTGTGCTGTCTCCAGAGAGGATCCTTCCCCTACTGCAGAGGGACAGGTTTTGAATTCTTGTAATTTGTAATGGTAAAAAAGTCACAGTTTTTATAGTATAAACAAGAGGCAGCTTTACAATAGGTTAGAGAAGCTTCTAGCATGCAAGCGGAGAAACTTAGAGGGTTTACTAGCCACTTTAAATATAAAACAGCCAGTCAAGTGCACGCAAACTATCGTGCTCACAACTCTTACCAAAATATTCTTTTTGCTCTAACAAAAAGAGTGATGACAACACACATTTCACACACCGGTATGTGTGGGGAGGCCTCCAAGGAGATGGTTTCTCTAGGCTGAGATAAATTTGGTATATTATTGTGTGTTCAGAATTAGCTGATGAGATACCCAACCCACATGGGTTAATAAACTTTGCAGGATTGTTTTGTAGTACGTTTTTGGGGTTTTTTTTAATTTGTGGTGTTTGGATGATTGGTTGTGTCAATTGATCTGAAGCACTTCATTATTCCTGTATATTCTTTGATGAGCTCTTTTTTTTTTATTTATAGAATTTTCAACAAAAATCCAAGCAAAATAAACTAGTACAGAAATGGCATATAGAGATCCACATTATAATAGGAAATAATGTTGCAAGCAATCAAAAGAAGATCCCTCATACTCTGTCAGCCCACAATTAGGGGGAATTCCAAGCTAGAAAATACAGAGAGGAAATAATACAAAAAAAAACCAAACACAGACTCCAAATGTTAAGGAAGGTACTCTCAAAAAATGTTAAATGCCATTATCATGGAAACCTCTAACCTGTGACAGGAAGCAGCAGGTCCCTGGGAGAATCTAGCATTAAGAAATAAAGACAACTGGGAGAGCTCAAAAATACATATTTACATTTTTAAATATTTAAATTTGTCTACACACTTGCAGGGAAAATAATGACAAAAACTAGTGACAGTCGGACGCATCAACAGAAAACTCTCTCTTAGAGTTGCTTTAGCTACATCAGCAAACATCTGAACATTCAATCCTAAAAATAAAACATTCCTATTACAAAATAAAACATTCCTATTACAAAATAAAACAATTTCAAAATGACTGAATAGCGAATGTTACTATTAAAGTGGAGGACTCAGTTCCTTCTGAAGATTTTTCACAAAGTGAAGCTAAGTGCGATAATTCTAGTGGAGTTGTAGACTCCACTTTTTCTTGTGAAATCTTATAATTTATTAACAAATAATAAGTCTTTGAAACTGGGAGGGGGGAAATCAAATTTTCTGAGACTTTCAAATTTTCCAGAAAATACCTGCGCAGTATCTCCAAAGGGGTTACCGATTTTTTCTTAGGAAAATGTATTATCTTGATGTTTCAACGACGAATCACATTTTCCACTTTATTTTGCAAATACAAATGACCAGATGAAATATCTCCCTCCGAATTTTGTAGCACGGTTACTTTAGTTTCCAATTGTTCCATTCTTGGTAAAATTCTAGCTACACGAGATTGAGAATCTTGAACTACAGTAGATAATTCCTGACAGTGCTATGTGAACTGTGCCATTTGAAGAGAGAGTTTCATAATGGCTTCCCAAATTAAGTCTAAGGTAATATCCTGAGGTTTAATTAGCGATAAAGAACCACCTTTGTTTTAGAAGCTCCCTCCATGGTAAGCATAGGAAAGAAAAAAAAATCAACAGGCGACCCCGCTGACTCTGCACATCGAGAAGGTTCCCCAGAATTATGCTCCTCAACTCGGGCGTCTCCCACAGTGCTGACCCAGCTGGTGCTGCAAGGTCATCAGCTCGCGACAGAGCACCTCCATCTCCATCAATACAGGCCACAGAGACTCCCAGCTAAGGGGGGTCCACGGCGCTGCTTTGGAGTAAAAGATAGTTCCGAGTCGGGGACTGCGGCCAACGAACCATCGCCCAACTGCTCTACGGTGCACTGAGGGACCCTGCTCCAGAGAAGATGTTGGTCCATCGCGCCTGTCGGTGTTGAGGTAGCCGACATTTCCAGGTACACTCAAGCCTTGCCCTCTCTCTTGCCCATAGAAGAAAGGACAAACGAAGAAAGGTAAGAACACCTAGTTTTTATGGCAGCAAGAAGGAATCCATGGAACTGCTTCCTTTAGCTTGCGGCCATCTTGGAATCCCAGAGGTTTACCTTTATGATGAGCTCCTCTTTATGAACATGGTGATGACCCAAAGACCATTTCCTTGTCTTATAACCATAAGTAGTTTCCTAAACTCCTAAAACAAAGGAAGTAAATGTGAGGGGGAAATCCCCAGATTACACATAGCACCATAATTTCAGTAAGAGAGCTTGGTTGCAACTAAACTGAAAGCAAGGAAGGAGAATCGCCTGTGCTAAAAAGAGAAAGTTTGAAGAGGAACAGCAGTTTTTATGGCATTGCTGATGCCAAAATGTCATGCAATAACTTAAGACGAGAACTCATAAAACACTCAAGCACTAGACTAGATTTGGCCTCCCCTAATGTTAGCATTGCATCCAAAGGCATCAACAAGAAAACACTTTTGAGGGTGATTTTGAAAGCATTGCTCACACATATGCACGTATGTGGGCTGCTCATGAGCAGCACAGATTTCAAAAGCCAGAATTTATGCACATATCTATATGTGCATGCGCCACAAAAAAAGGGGGCGGGGCCAACTTATGCACGTACCTCCGTATTTTAAAACTGGGGGCAGCAGTTTGTTAACTGCATAACTTTACTGCTGCTCCTGACGAGGAGCAAGTCTGAGGATCTCGCGTTTTAGGGCTTTCCCGACAGGGTGAGGGGTCCAGGTCATCTGGGGGGGCGGGCAGGATGAAGAACCAGAGGGGGTCTGGAAAGACCTCGACACTGACTGGGCAAACTGGTGAACCAACTGGAAAAACTGTGACCGCGCCTCGCTCGAGCATGTTTTGAAATCCGCTTACATACGCACGTAAGAGCAGCAAAGTCCTATGAAAGATATGCAAGTAAGGTTTGCTCAAGTAAATTTAGGAGAATACTTACAATTTTAACTGTGCACACATGATTTAAAATTCCAGCATATCTCCACTCCCATGCTAATATGTACATGTATGGGCCCATGCACACTCATTTTAAAATGAGCCTGTTTATGTATATATATAGAGGTCCATAAAATCATGAGTGGAACAGATCAGATAAGTGTAAATCAGTTATTTACTCTTTCAAAACAAATACAGAGATTAGGGGACACTCCCTAAAGTTATTAGGCAGCACATTTAAAACAAAACTGGAGAAATTCTTTCACTCAATGCACAATTAAGCTCTGGAATTCATTGCCAGAGGATGTGATTAAGGCATGTAGTGTAGCTGGGTTTAGAAAACGTTTGGACAAGTTCCTGGAGAAGTCCATAAATTGTTACCAACCAAGTAGACTTGGGGAATTAGCCACTACTTATCACTGCGCTATAGCAAGGTCTCGCCAGATACTTGTGACTTGGATTGGCCATTGTTGGAAACAGGTTAATGGGCTTGATGGACCCTTGGTCTGACCCAGTATGAAAAAATCTTATGTTCTTATATGGTATGACTGGTGAATAACCCTTTCTTTCTAAATGTTTCTGCAACAGGCACGCCCAGCTTCACACTGGCCTCGAGCAGTCCTACCTGCCACCTTCCGTGAGTCTTGGCCTTGTATTCTCACTCTCCCCGGTTTATACACCGCTCCTTACTGCTTGGGCAAAGCTTCTTTTCTCCAGTACATTTGCTTGTTTTCACAAAAACAATCCTAAGTACCGAGTCATCTACTACTAGTACAGTAAAGAGAGCTCGGGAGTTGACAGATGAGATGTTTGAGTGAACTTCCAAAGTTCCTGACAACTAGAACCTTGTCCTTCTGGAAGGCAAGTGATGCAGAGTGCATACAGTGAAACTCATCATCATCTCAACTTCTGAATCCGTGCCTGGTGAGCCAGAGGTTTCCTGTTGGAAATGCAAGACACAGCATTATCTAAAGCAGTTCCCCTTTTCCAGACATTTCTTTCTGGCCGAGGCTGATCACTTATCCCCAGCCTCGGCTAAGTGTTTTCTGCACATGACGAGGAGGACAGGACGCATGATTTAGAAATGACATTTGCAGCTATTTGTTCCCCATTAATCGAAGGTCGTGGCACCTTTGAGACGGCAGAGACATTTCTGAAAGTGCTGATGAATGTAAACTAATCCTGAGAAAATGGAAAAAAGTTGCAGCCGTCCTGGGGCAGCAACGAAATCAGGGTTTATGGAAACAATTCATCATAAAACTGTCACGGACGTGAAGTTCATGCATTTATTATGCCACATCCGCGGTCACTCGGGCTGCCCCGTGCCTGCTCGGCTTTCTCAAGCTGCGACGTGAACTGGTTTCAGTCTTCATTTGCGGAGGTCGTGACACCCAGTAACATAGCAGAATTTATACCACAGCTGTCATTGTTGATGATTCACTGCCGTAGCTGCCTTCGGTGAATACAATACTAAATCTCATTTATATGGCCTGGTTCTTCCCGACTCTAAAACAGTACGTTACTTTCTAGGCAATGTTGAACATGAACCACAGGACAGCAAAAACCACAAACGTACGCATCAGTCCTTGCAAGCTTCGTTCCAGGATAATCTTGCAGGGTTCCCCATAATTTGCTTCTCCTCTGCAATTTTTCATTTCTGTACTGGAAGAGTCAGGCGAGGGCCTACAATTCCCCAGCACTAAAAAGACATCCCAGTGAAACGTTCTGAAATTAAACTTGCCTCAATAGTGCCCTGACGCTTTAAAGAATATTTTGCAGGGTCTTTTTAAGGACCCCTGAATGCCCCCTGGTCTCCAGCACTGGAGAGACCTAACATTTTTCAAGCATGCCAAAACCCAGTTACGTTGGTTGCACCAGAGGGCAGGGAAACCCATCCCTCAGCACCTGCGTTTAGCACTGCATTTACAACCTCAGCAGGGAACGGATCTGGGGAAGCTCCAGACTGAAGGCCACGAACAGACGGGAAGGGTTCAGAAACCACACACGTGACCAGCTGATTTCAGGAGGCCGACATGAGGCCCGTCCAAGAAGAATAAAACGTAACAAAACATGCTTAGACAAAAATAAGCCCTGTCCAAATTCAAACAGCCTAGAAAATAAACGAATGGATGTTGAGGGATTTTAATTTCTAGAGGGGTAGTTTACAGCAGCAAAAAAAGTGACAGAGATTGGTGACACCCCAGGGGTCCCAAAATTCTGACGTGGAGTATTTTACCAGCCCATCAAACTTTCCCCGCACGCAGCCAGACCAGCCCAGAGCAAGGATGACTTTTTTTTGGGGGTCCACACGCGGCGGGAGGGGCGGCGCAGCAAATGTTGCAGGGCTGGCAGAAGATCTGCGCGGCGGCGCCAACGCAGACGTGCCAGCGGGGGTTTCCAGCATTACGGGAAAGACCCGAGCGAGGGTGGGAGAGGGAGGAGAGGACGGGGAGGGACCGTGAGTTAGAGGAGAAGAAGGGAGATGAGAAGCTGAGTAAGATGGAAAGAAGGGGAAAGGAACCGGAAGTGACAGTAGTGGAGGTGGGGGGGGGGGGGGGGGTTGAGAGAGCGAAGGTGAAAGGGTGCGTGAGACATGAGGGGGAGAGAAGGCATTGTGAGTATCTCTCAGTGCTACGTACGATTATTTAGGAAAACGTGTCTCTGACTTTCAGCACTTATGGAAAACACCAAGTTAATTAATGTGCCAGACGAGATTCAAAGCAGCATTAGGGTCACCTAAGAAACTGAACCGGTCTAACTGAAACATGGCAGGATTTGAACTTCGGCTGTCTAGCGCAGATCTGGCTGAGTCCGTGAGTCAAGTCATTTAACACATCGTTGCAATCAAGTTGTTCTCTAAGAGACCTCAACATCAAAAACTGCAAAATGGCTTGAAGTGCAATTATTGTCCCAAATATAAATTTGGAAACCTAGATTTTGTTTTAATGCGTTATTCTATGCATTATAGAGCAAAAGCCTTCGGCACCACGCCCATGCCCGTCCTGCATCTCATCCCATCTCTTTCCAAGCTGACGGCCATTTTTTTTTTTTTACTGAAAGTATGTTAACACGTAATTAAAGTTCAGTTTCATAGATATCTCACAACCAATATGCCTATCGGGCTATCGCAGTCTCAGACATGGATTTACCGGATGTGCTCTGCCTATTTAGAAAGTATCAATCTGCCATGATCCTCTGTGATGCCTTAGCACCGAGCTTCTCAACCATTTTTTTTATATCAGGGCACACTTTCAAGTTTCCTTGACCCTGGAGGCACCCCGAAGCATATTTCACAATGTCACATACCCGCAGGGGTATGTGACATTGTGAAAAATAAAACGTGTATGACAAAAATATTTTCAGCAATAACATTCAAAACTGCTTTCTACATGCAGGTAAAATGAAGAAAGAGCAAACTTTTGTTAAAGTACAAATGAAGAAGGGATGACCCCAACGCCCTAATAACAGGGATGAGAAGTCCCATCATTTTCACAGCAAGAATTCAAGTTACACAGGGCAGACCCTCATCAAAACAAACTAGAAAGGCCATAAAGTATAAATAGAAACTGAACTGGAAACCACAAGCCCAACTGTATTATGCAGAGCAACAAGAGAAAACCAGCATCATCATCATCATTACTCACAAAATATCCAGCAAGAAAATCAAGACTTGTAACATTCATAACATTAACATCATACTAATAAAAAAATAAATATTAAAACAGCCGACAAACATCCAATAATTAACATCATGAATAAATGTCAAAACTGTCAAACAGCCAATAATAAAAAAAACAAACAACTTTTTATAAAATTTCCCAAAACAATAAAATGTTTCAAAACAGCAGAAACATCAAACACCACCCAATAATTAAAATAAGGATTTTAAAAACTCCTCTCCATATCTGGGAGCTTTTGATTTCCAATCACCCTGAGATTGTCAGGGATTGAGGGGGGGGGGGCCGCACAAACTTTATATTCTCTCTCACACAGACACCCTTTCCCCCAATACATTCATTCTCTCACACACGCCCCCTTCTCTCAAATACATGTCTATGCTCTCACATACACTCCCTCTCTCTCACATACAGGCTCTCTCTCCCTCAGACACGTTTGTATGTGCATGCCTACGAGAGCCTGTAACACAAGCTTTCACATCCATACACGCACACACGTAGTCACATACATGCACACACAGACGTGCTCACACACACACACAGATACACACAAGCTCTCTCACTCTCTCTCTCTCCCTGAGATGTGCCGGCAGCAGCAGCTACCTCTTTGGACCCATGCAGCGTCATTCACCCATGCTATTTCACACACAAACCTCTTGGACACACTACTGCCTATAAACCTCTCACATATGCTACTGCTCACACTCTCTCTGGCCTCCTGAATGTGTATTTAGCCGGTTACTGCAGTCTCTTGTCTTTGGGGGGGGGGGGGGGTGTGAGAGAGAGACTTTGCCACCTTCTCTCTTTGGCTTTGTGGTCCAGGCCCAATGCAGCAATGTTTCTTTCTTCAGCCGTGCACCCCAGACCCAGGCAGTAGCCTTCCCTTTTCAGCCTCACGGCTCTGGTCCGACGTGGCAGCCCTCTCTGGGGCCAGGCAGTCAGGCTCAATGCAGCCAATCTGCTGTCTTCTTCAGCAGCAGGGCCCGGGCCCACTCAGCAGCCTCATTTCTTTGGCCCGGGCAGAGCCGAGGTTGAAAAGAAGAGACAGCAGGTCCTATTGAGACTCTGGGCCCACGTGCCCACAACATCCCTGCTGCAGTGCAAGACTACTGAGGGAGAAAGAGACCACCATGGCCCAGTGGGGATCTTGTTGAGAGGCTGCGCCTCGGCATACCTTATCCATTACACATGCAGACAACACTGAGAATGGGGCCAAGTTCAATCCTGTTTACTGCAAAAGATTTTGCACACTAGTAAGAGACCACCTTCCTAATGTATGGTCCATTTCCCCCATGGGACATCAGCAGCTGTTTCAAGATCATTTTCACTGTTCTTTTTCACACTGAGCTCAAATGTTTCAATGAATTTGGCAAAGCTGCAAAAGTTGGTTTGATCAATTCTGAAAAATTAAAAAAATAAAAATAAAAATATCTGTCACTGGCAGCAAGACAGCAGCTGCACAAGATCCCAAGGGAGGGGGGGGGCAGAAACTTTTAACATTTTCAAGACGACATCAAGGCTGTAAAAATTAAAAACAAGGACAAAACAAATCCTGGTATTGGGGAAAAAAAATGTTTACAGACTGAAAACGGTTTCGTATTTATTGTAATAGTTTGATAGCTTTAGTATAGCAAAATTGCTTACCTTGTAATAGGTGTTATCCCAGGACAGCAGGATGTAGTCCTCACATATGGGTGACATCAGTAATGGAGCCCTATGTACGGAAAACTTCTGTAAAAGTTTCTATGAAACTTTTGACTGGCACCAGTGTGCCTACTGAGCATGCCCAGCATGCTATGATATTCCCTGCCACAGGGGTCTCCCTTTAGTCTTGGTTTGTAGCAATAGCGTTAGCCAAAAATAAAATAATAAAACGTATCGGACCCAACTCCGCGGGGTGGCGGGTGGGTTTCGTGAGGACTACATCCTGCTGTCCTGGGATAACACCTATTACAAGGTAAGCAATTTTGCTTTATCCCAGGACAAGCAGGATGCTAGTCCTCACATATGGGTGATTAGCAAGCTAGAGGCTGAGTCAATTTGTCATGTAGCAACAGTGAAGTATTGTTGATGGAATGAATCAGCCGAAGATCACAGCAGGTTGGACGTAGAAGGAGTTGGGATTATACTGGAAACAAGTTCTTTAAGACAGATTGTCCATAGGCTGAATCTTGTCTTCCTTCTTTGTCTAGACAGTAGTGAGCTGCAAAAGTGTGAAGAGAACTCCAGGTTGCTGCTTTACAAATGTCCAGAATAGGTACAGAGCGAAGGTGTGCTACTGAGGTTGACATTGCTCTGACTGAATGTGCTTTTACTCGCCCTTGAAGAGTAAGGCCTGCTTTTCCATAACAAAATTGAATGCAATCTGCAAGCCAGTTTGACAGAGTATGCTTACCCACTGCTTTACCTGGTTTGTTTGGATCATAGGATACAAACAGCTGACTGGATTTTCTTTGGGCTGTAGTGCGGTTTAAATAGAAGGATAACGCACGCTTACAGTCCAAAGTGTGTAAGGCTCGTTCACCTTGATGGGAATGAGGCCTAGGAAAGAATGTTGGTAAAACTATGGATTGGTTCAAATGAAATTCCGTGACAACCTTAGGAAGGAACTTTGGATGTGTCCGGAGGACTACCCTGTCATGTAGGAACTTTGTAAAAGGTTCGTATGTGACTAGTGCTTGTAATTCACTGACCCTTCTAGCTGATGTAATGGCTATAAGAAAGACCGTTTTCCAAGTTAGGTACTTAAGGTCACAGGTATTTATGGGTTCAAATGGGGAACGCATGAGCCTAGTTAATACTACGTTTAGGTCCCATTGAATGCTTGGGGAATGAATTGGAGGTTTAATGTGAGTTAGGCCTCTCATGAATTTACTGACGAGAGGCTGTGTGGAGAGAGGCGCATCACCTAGCTTGTTATGATAAGCTGAGATTGCACTTAAGTGTACCCTTACAGATGACGTCTTAAGACCAGAGTCTGAGAGATGGTAAAGGTAATCTAGTAGCGTGGTAGTGGGGCAAGTGAAAGGATCTAAATCTTTCTGAGTGCACCATAAAGTAAACCTTTTCCATTTGTAGGAATAATTCTTTCTAGTGGAAGGTTTACGTGCAGCTATTAGTACCTGAGATATATTAGTTGAAAGGTTGAATGGTTGTAAGATCAAGCTTTCAACATCCATGCTGTCAGGGACAGGGATTGAAGGTTGGGATGGCGCAACTGACCCTGTTCCTGAGTTATGAGATTGGGAGCTACTCCCAGGCGAATGGGATCCCTGACTGAGAGATCTAGCAGTGTGGGGAACCATACTTGTCGAGGCCAATATGGGGCTATGAGTATCATGGACCCCTTGTCCTGTTGTAGCTTTACTAATGTTTTGGTTATGAGCGGTATTGGTGGATACGCGTATAACAGGCCTGAGTTCCAATGGCGAGCAAACGCGTCCTTTGGTAAGTTGTTCTGCCGGAAGAGGAAAGAGCAGTAATTGTTCACTTTGTAGTTCAGAGGTGACGCAAAGAGATCTATTGTTGGTTGACCCCAGCGTTGAAATATCTTGGTTGCTATCGCTGGGTCGAGGGACCACTCGTGTGGTTGAAAGTGGCGGCTGAGGCGATCCGCTACTGTGTTGTGGATGCCTGCTAGGTAGGTGGCCCGTAGTAGAATTGAGTGTGCTAGGGCCCAGTCCCATATTTGAGCTGCTTCCTGGCAAAGGAGGTACGAGCCCGTACCACCCTGCTTGTTGATGTACCACATGGCTACTGTGTTGTCCGTTTGGATCAGAACAGTCTTGTGTGAAAGGCAGTCCTTGAACGCATGTAGAGCATAGCGTATAGCTCGAAGCTCCAGGAAGTTTATTTGAAAAGAGGCTTCTTGTTTTGTCCACGTGCCTTGCGTCTTTAAGTGAGCAATGTGCGCACCCCACCTTAAGGTGGATGCATCTGTTGTTAAAGTCACTTGTGGAACTGGTTGCTGAAAAGGCAGGCCTTTGAGCAAGTTGATTACGGATGTCCACCAGAGAAGAGATGATCTTAGATCTGGTGTGATACGAATGGGAGTGGACAATGGTTGAATGGCTTGAATCCATTGAGATTTGAGTGTCCATTGCGGTAGGCGCATGGTCAGTCTGGCCATGGGAGTTACATGAACTGTTGAGGCCATGTGTCCGAGTAGGGTGAGGCACTGATGAGCTGTAACTCGAGATTGATTGCGAACTGATTGTGCTAAGAGGACGAGTGCCTGAGCACGGTCTCTTGGAAGAAAAGCTTTTGCTGTGATAGTATTGAGATCTGCACCTATGAACTGTAACTGGTGAGATGGTGTGAGATGGGATTTCTCGTAGTTGATGAGAAACCCCAAGGAGTGAAGTAACTGCATTGTGAGATGGAGAGAAGTGAGAGCACCGTTTTGTGTTTGACTTCTGATTAGCCAATCGTCCAAGTAGGGAAACACATGTACTCTTTGCTTGTGAAGATGTGCCACCGCTACTGCAAGACACTTTGTGAACACTCGAGGTGCTGAGGCTAGGCCGAAAGGCAGTACTCGATATTGGAAGTGCTGACCTTCCACCAGAAATCGCAGGTACTGTCGATGAGGAGGAAAAATGGGAATGTGAGCATAAGCGTCTTGAAGATCCAGAGAGCAGAGCCAATCTCCTTTTTGAAGAAGAGGTAGCATGGTGCCTAATGACACCATCCTGAATTTTTCTTTCTTTAGAAATTTGTTGAGATTTCTGAGATCTAGGATTGGGCGTAGGCCCCCGGTTTTCTTTGGAATGAGGAAATATCGGGAGTAGAATCCTCTGCCCCACTGAGGCCTGGGAACTTTTTCTATGGCCTTGGCAGTCAGTAGGGTGGATAATTCTACTTGTAGAATTGTGTAATGATAAGACACTGTCCAAGATGGGATAGGAGGATTGTCGTTTGGTACAGTGAGGAAATCCAAGTGGTACCCTTGAGATACAATTGAGAGTACCCATTGATCTGTCGTGATGGAGTTCCAATTTTGATGGAAATGAGAAATTCGGCCTCCGACAGGTAATTGTGGGCAAGGATTTTTGGAATGACTCATGCTCTCTGGTTGGATTTCAAAATCCAGACGTGGACGCTGCAGGTGGAGGCTGTTGAGGTCTGGCAGGTCTCTGGCGAGGTTGTGACCTTTGAGTAGGCCTTTGCTGTCTGGGTCTGGCTGCTGGGGGATAATACCGCCGAGGGCGGTAATATGGTTTCCTTGGTTCTCTTCTTGGAAGCCTCCTAGAAGGTTGGTGTACTTCTTGCGGCAGCTGAGATAGTTGTTTAAGGGTCTCAGTGTGATCCTTAATTGTCGCCACCGCCTCTTTAACTTTATCCCCAAAGAGGTTTTCTCCAAGGCAAGGCAAGTCTGCCAAGCGCTCTTGTACCTCTGGTCTCAGCTCCGATGATTTCAACCAGGCCCATCTTCTGGCTGTGATTCCTGACGCTGACAGTCGGGAGGCTGTTTCAAAGGAATCATATGTTGCTCGAACCTCGTGTTTACCCGCCTCCAGGCCTTTGTGCACGAGTTTTAGTAATCCGTCCTGAAACTGGTCAGGTAACTGGTGTGACAGTGTTTCTACCTGTTTCCACAGGTCTCGCTGGTACTGATTCATAAAGAGCTGGTAAGAATTTATTCTAGATACCAGCATGGCAGCTTGGAATATTTTTCTTCCTAGATTGTCCAGGAACCGGTTATCCTTACCAGGAGGTGTAGAGGCATGCTGTTTTAACCTCTTGGCCTTCTTTTGGGCCGACTCGACCACCACTGATTGATGCGGTAATTGTGTTTTTTGAAACCCTGGGATGGGCTGTACCAGATAAGTGGCATCAGCACGCTTATTGACCGCTGCCACAGACCCAGGGTGCTCCCACATTCTGTACATCAATTCTTGTAGGACCTCATGGACTGGAATGGCAAGAATTTCCTTAGGAGGATCTACGAATTGGAGAACTTCCAAAGTTTTTTGTCTGCTGTCTATCTCTGAAAGGAGGGAGAAGGGAATTGTTTCAGACATTTCCTTTATAAAATTCGAGAAGGAAAGATCCTCCGGTGGTGATTTTCTTCTATCCTCTGGTGGTGAGGGCTCAGAGAGGATATCTTCCCCTGATGAATATTCTGAGTCACTAGAGTCCAGAGGATGTTCTATAGGCCTAGAAGGCTTAAAAGGAGTGTCAGAGAGTGGTGTTTGTGGCCTGATGGGTGGTATGACACCTGAGGGGCCTGGTAACGGTTCCTGATGGAGATCAGAACCTGGATGTTGAGGTGCAGAGGAAAGAGCGTATATAAGTGAGTCCAATTTTTCCATCAGAGGTTGAAAAATGGACGTATCATGAGATGGTACCGGCTGTGCCATCGAGGTCGATGGCCGCATTGGCATCGATGGAATCTGGGGCATCGACATCAAAGGTACCGCTGGTTGCGCCCTGGATGGTACCAGTCCTGGAACCGACGGCATCGTTGATTGTGATTTCCTCGGCATCGGCATCGCGTGTACTGGCGATGGAATCGGCGATGGTATGAAGGCCGGTGTCGATGGCAGGAGAGGAGTAGTCGGTCGTGGCATCGCTTCCACAAAGGCATCCTGAACCGCTTGGCGTATATAAACGTCAAGTTCCGCCCGCATGGATGGTGTGAACAGAGCACCCATGGGGGGAGGCGGTGGTGGCGACATCAGTACAACCTCAGAGCCCTGAGGAGGTACGGTTCCTTCCGCCGGAATCGGCGAGGATCGCCTTGTCGATGGCTCGGAAGCCTTACCTTTGAGCCGGGGTTTCTTGGACGGTGCCCCGTCATCTGTCGATGGCTCACCGGCTATCGGGGTAGGTGATGCCGTATGCGGCCTACGATGCCGATGGTGATGTTTGTCTTTTTCGCGGGCTTTCTCACTGCCCGATGTTGAGGCCTTGGACGATGGTGAGGGGGAGGAAAATGGAGCGTCTCCCGACTCACCTGAGTGACGTTTTTTCAATACTACTTTTCTAATCGATCCAGCCGGAGACGATTGTTTGGAAGTAGATGGAGCAGTAACTAGTTGAATCTTGAATAGCTGCTCCATTTTGTCCAGCCGTAGACGTCGACCTTTCGAGGTCATCGTAGCGCATAAGGGACAATTTTTCACCTCATGACCCTCACCAAGGCAAAGTACACAGTCCTGGTGTGGGTCTGTGATAGACATATTTCTCGCGCATTTTGGGCATTTTTTAAAACCTGTAGCCATTTTGTGGCCGGACAGCCGTCGACGGCCTAAGACTCAGGTAAAAATGTTTTTAACCAAAAAACGGAACGGAACCGCGAGAACGGTAAAAAACTCACCGCGATGACTAAACTAAGGGAGACCCTTTGCGGTTGAAGTTTTTTTGAAAGTTTTCCGTGAGGAAAATTGTGGAGAATCCCACAGGACTCCCAATAACCGCGAGGCTAACTGCTTCGCGGAAAAAAGAAGACTAAAGGGAGACCCCTGTGGCAGGGAATATCATAGCATGCTGGGCATGCTCAGTAGGCACACTGGTGCCAGTCAAAAGTTTCATAGAAACTTTTACAGAAGTTTTCCGTACATAGGGCTCCATTACTGATGTCACCCATATGTGAGGACTAGCATCCTGCTTGTCCTGGGATAATATATTTTACCCTGTCTGGAATTTTATAATTTGTATTAGCTTTATGTTATTATTATGTACATATAAGCTGCCTAGACCACTGGATCGTGCTAACCCAGAACCGCTCACATTTTAAGCTGTGAAAGAGGAAATCTTACCAAGCCCCCTTCCCACCAACCAAAGGTTTCACGTCTGGCGGGATGAAGATTCGTTTATCCTTCAAAGCAGCAGCTCCCAGAAAGGCTCCCGATACAACCAAGCTCCAACAGGGCATGCGCTGCCAACCTCTGCCACCTTCCCAGTGACCCCCACAGGGCAGAGCACACCAGAGCCCGGAGAAGGCTAAGAACTGGGGCTGCCATGTGCTGGGTTGTATTTCAGAGCTTTACACAGCAAACAGTAATAAAGCTGCCGTACTTGTAATTCTTTAAACTGCTCCTGCGGCTCTCCTGAAATCCCAATAACGGCCGTGCTGGAAGAGTTGTTGAAGCTGTGTCAAACCACTTGAACTACTGGTTCATCCCAAAAAAAAAATTAAAAAAAAAAACAAACCTTCAAACCTCTCCCAATTGCATGCAAACTTTACTTTTCTGAAATATTTCCATGAAAAAAAAATCAAAGGCTAATGATATTCTACAATTTGATTTCTTGGGTCCGCTGCTGCCATTTTAGTCCAAAACAGACTTTGCAATGCCATGAGCTGCTTGAACAAACATTGAAATCGGTTTCTGAAATCCATCACTCGGGCCTCCCACGGTTCACCGCTGTCCTCTTTTAGACAGAAGATCACTTCATGTAAAAGAACGGAAATACACCCACCAGCAGCCCTGTTTAAGGAAAGGCGGGACAAATCCAGCTGCTGCCAATGTTCACCCAGCGCGGCTGCTGCTGCCGCCGTGCCACCGTGAAGGAAACTGGTAAAGCCTTCCTGCAAATATTAAAGGCGATTCCGGTCCTTGAGGGCCTCCAACCAGCCGGGGTTTTCAGGATATCCCTAAAGAATACAAGCGAGGTAGAGTGCATGCAAATCTCTCCCATGCATATTCATTAGGGATATCCTGAAAACCCGACTGGGTCTGTGGCCCTTGAGGACCAGAACTGCCCATCCCCTGATCTAAAGGATCAGAATCTTTTGGGATAAATTGTTGCCTTTGGAGGTCTGCGTGATGGAAACCTCTGAAAATGCTCTTCTGGATTGAAGGTGAGAGCGTGGTCCGTCCTCACCTGTGCCAGACGATTTTGTACTTGACACAAACTCATTCCAGCTCCATGCAGGATGTTACATTCTCAGACCAGCAGACTCCGGTTTGACAATGATTTACTGGCTGAGCAGTTTCTTCAGCTGCTAACACAGCTCCGATTAGAAGTGACTCATTAACGAAGCTCTGTGGTGCGAGGAGGCCAGAGACTAAGCTAAAGGAGCACATGGGTAAAGGAAGTACAGAAATGGTAACCCTGGAGGCCCACAAGGATTGCACTGCTTTAGGAAATGTGCGGTCGACTGCAGCAGCCATGCAACAGCTGCCCCGCACTCATCCCCATACACCGCCGCCGCCAATCCCAGCTCCGGCACACGGCCATCTACTAGGTCCTCCTTAGGCACAAACACACAACAGAATCCCTTTAATAGGTTCCGCGGTGGGAAACTCTTCACAGTGCTAAGGGATGATGGCACCAGGACCAGGCTATTTAAACGCCAGCTCTTCCTCCACAACAGGTCCCCCCCTGCCTTGCTGTGCAGTGTGCGTTGCTACCAGATCCTGCCCTCTCGTGCCTCGTTCTAGCCTCGTCTTGTCCTGGCTTTGGTCATCCCTGCTTGCGTCTGTCTTTTCTTGCCCATTCTTGTCCTGATCTTTTGTGCCCTGGTCATTGCCTGGACCTTGACCCTGCCTGCTCTCTGCCTGTCCTGACCTTGCCCTACTTCCTGACTTTGTCCGTCTGCTCCTTATGGGAGCTAAGTCCTGCTGGCCCTTGAACCCAAAGGCTCAAGCCATGGGGAAATGGAGTTGGTACAGGTGAAGTTCGACCCAGCCCCAGCCTGACCGGGTCCGCCCACCGCGGGCCTAGCAAGTTCATTTGTGAGGCTGCGTCAACCACATCACAATCAGAAGTGTCAAGGTGATACTTTATTAAAAAAGGTATTGAGAAGAATCATATATGGCTGGGCTCCTGACACCTACTCAAGAGGCCAAGGTTAGGGCTTTAATCTTATCAAAGGTCGTACAGCAAGACACATGGACAGAATGGGAGAGGCACCGGAGCTAACTTTTCAAAACAACTGGGGCACTGAACTCAGACACAGCGAAGGAGTTTCCTCATATTAGGGGTGCTCAAGCAAGCACTATATTTGTATGGGGAAGAAGGAGACTGCCAGTGCAGGTGAGAGCTCTTCCCCCTTACAAGGAACAATTCAGCCTTACAGGCACCTTCCTTAGTCAGCCCTTGGTTGTCCTGGAGAAGGGGAAGTGCCAATGGGAGAAAAAGGCATTTGGATTATAAAGCTAATAACCTGGATTGCATTATTTACGCCATCCTCATTGAAAGAGGCCGCACTGCTGCCCAATTTCACCCTCGGCACAACAAACCCCTCTAACCTGCTCCTTTCCCTCTCCCCCATACCTCTTCTGCCCTTTCGCTGCTTCTTCTACACTGCAAGCTGTTGGGCTAGGAGTCTCCACAACCTCCCTTTTACTGCACGGATCACTCGGGAGAAGTCAAGACAAATATGTTCAATATCCAGATGAACAAGGAAGAGGGAAAATGTGTAGGCTTGATTGAGAGCAAGACACTTGTCGATCTCGGTCTCCCAAAGATTCTACTAACACTGCCGTTACATTCAGAAAAGGCATTCATCAAGAGGACCTTTCACCGTCAACGGAAGGACCACCTTACTGACTGTATAACAGATATATATTCATTATGGATATCTGAAAACCAGGCCTGTTTGTGGTTCTTGCGGCCTAGAGTTGGCCACTCCTGGTTTAGTCTTAACTGTTTACAATTTTCCTGGGTTGCTGTGTAGGGACAGAAGCCAAGCTCAAGCTGGCCTGTGGCTAACTTCTGAGTTCCACTCTCCCAGCATGCTTTGCAGCTCTCCATGTTAGGGCATGCTGAGCCACTACTGGCCAGCCCTGAGAGCTCCTGGGCATGTTGGGACCCCACCCCTACAGCTGCAAACAGCTTTTAATGAATTTTTCCATTTAAACATTGCTGGGCAGACTAGATGGGCCATTTGGTCTTCTTCTGCCGTCATTTCTATGTTTCTATGTTTCATTTCATTTCTATAACTGCTTAAATAGAAGTAGTCTAAAGGGTTAACTTTTTAAGCAACATTTACATCCTTTCTACTCTGTCAGGCCGATCCAGTACCCTGTGCCAGCCTCTGCAGACGGCTTAACACGTGAGTGGCACGCGCATCCATAACCACCTATCCAATACGGGGATTAGCGCGTCCAAATCACTGCGTAGCTAATAGCGCTCATTACATGGAAATTCATGTAGATGAGGCTATTAACTAATACCCGCGATCCAAAATATCTTCCCCACGGCCAATGCGCCCTTGCAATGCAGCTGATTTAACGTCAGCCCAGGGCAAGCATTAAGGTATACCACACTCAAAGACGCAATAAAAAAAAGATTCTGCTTTCTTTGATTCCTCCTAATAGTATCATAGCAATAACTAAGTAGGAAGAACCAAATAAATCAGTGATTTATTTTTAAAAAAACAAGTATTTGGAAAAAAAACATTCTGGACATTCAATACACACACAGGCCGAGTATCTTGTGCGTGTCAATGCAGGTAGCGGGAGAAAACAGACACTTGTAGATTGAGAGTGCATTTTCCCAACCCGAGTGACAGCCACCTCTCCTGTGTGCCTGATGCTGAAGAGGTACCTGGGACGCACATTTGTCCCTAGTGCCTCCTTTCTACTGCAACCCCTCCTTTAAATATTCGATCACGCACCTAGGAGAGGTGGCTGGGCGCGCGCGTTAGGAAAGCGGGACTCAACACTAAGCACCTGTTTTCCACGCACATTTATTGGATCATCCTGTGTGTCTTCATGGGGGGGGAGGGGTAGTGTGATGCAAAAATCCACAACACAGGACTATTTGTTACAAATGCAATTTAACATAAAAGTGAAGTCATGCATTTAGGGAGCAGATACCCAGGAAGCAGTATATTATGAGGGTGAGCTCCATCTTCAGTCAAAAGGAACTGGGGATGATTATATCTCATTATGTCAAAGCTGCAGATGTGACAAAGTAGTGGGGAAAGCTATAAGTATCAGCAGAGAGATGACAGACACATTCAACTACCTTGAGCAAGTTTATACAGGTGGAAGTAAATTTGTAGAATAAGGAGAAAGAGGTAACTAGACTCAGGAGTAACTGAACGGGTGGCAGAAACACACGCGTTGATGGGGCTAAAAATGATACTGGAATTCAAGAAAGTCATAAGGCAAGCACACACAGAATAGAAAACAAAAAAAACTGGCATGTGGCATGTGGCATCTGCTGCGGAAGCTGGGGCAGGGCAGAAGAGATGCTGCCTATGTCAATGGCCTGACCTGCTCAGAGGAGTCATCACTGCTGTTGCTGGGGACCCACTGCTACCAATGTCAGGTTTGGCACAAGAAGCTGCTGCCAGGGGCCCAGGTCGAGAACCTAACACCAGTGGAGGCCTGAGACTGCTTCCTGCTACTAGGCCCTATACGAAGTATCCTGGAGTGAACAGAGGAGAGTGCCAGGTGGGATGGAAGAGAAGGGGCAGAGTGCACCTGAAGTAAAAAAAGAGAGAGGAACACTGGAGATAGCGCCTGGAAAGGAAATAAAAATAAAATAACCTAAAATAAAATAAAGAGCAAAATAAAAAAAAGCACAAAGTAAGCAAAACAAAGAAACGTGAAAAGGAAAAAAAACATTCCTGGGTTTCTAAACATTTTGGGCTAGCAGCTGAATTTTCTAAATATTTGTTCATCCCTGAGCACACAGGATCCTTAGTGGAGAGGAAGCAAGGGGAAAGTCAAAGATCAAGTAGGGTCTGTGGTATTGCAGCAGAAAGGGAAGACTGGACTTGTGGCCTTTATGTGCCTTCATAGTCTACGTTTAATTTGATATTAAGAGTTGTGTGTCCTTCACTGTCATCAGAAATATCATAATCCAAAAAGTATTCACAGATTAAAAAAAGGACAAAAAAACATGGCTATATGTCAGAAAGCCATTTCTGACACTGTTGCCTCCACAACACATTCTTTATTACAGAGAACTAAACCAGTGATAGTATTTCAAGATATGATATATTACAGCAATGCACAGTAATGACACAAAAAAACCCCCCAAACAGAACAAATTTAATTTTAACAAAACCTTTCAGGACGAACGTTTCGTTTTGCTCATATCCCTAAACTATGTTAACTATGAAACTGCTAGTGACCAAGCTGGAGCTCTATAACCCCACACCAGTGTTTTCCCACCCTTGTTCTGGAGATCACCGTGTACTTGCCTTGAACCTCTTGTAATAGCTGTTCTTTTGCTACCCGGAACAGATTCCGAAATATGTACTAATCTCCCAGAACATCATGTGGAAGTACAGAGCTTGTGCATTAATGACAAAAGGCAGTGTCTGCTGTTACAGGCATTCTTGTGCTTGCTGCTTTTATCTACATAAAAACTTTTCAGCGTTTCCTAACTGAAATTTTAAACTTATTCTAATGCAGTTGGCTCAGGACATTCATATTTGGATATCTGTGTCTATTTTATCAGAATTTATCTATAAACATGCTCAAGTCATAAAACTGCTAGTTTCATTTGCAATTATGTATACTATGGGGGGAAAGTACTACCACACTATTGCATGCAAATAACACAAAATGAAAACAATTCTTGTATCGAGCACAGCACGGGATAGCATTATTATACTACATTCTCAGCACTGTTACTGAAACACGCGTGTTCAACGCAGATGATCATCAATGCTGCACAATAAGAAACGCAACAATGCATATAATCAAATGAAAGTAAGGGATGGAAAAAAAAAGTTAACTTCTAGAAAGGAGCGCAGCTGTAATGCTAAGTCAGCAACAAAAGACCTGCCCTCTGGCTTCCTGCTGGCGAGAGCATTAGCAAGGACCCCCTCCATTCCCCGGGCCCAGCCCCGTACAACCCTCCTTCCTTCCCCGGGCCCAGCCACGTATAACCACCCCCTACAATCGCATTTTGCTACAGGTTCAGCTCTAGCGAATCCGCTCCCGGAATCTCCAGCCCCGCAGCCCTGGAGGAGCAGGACGACTCCCTGCCCACGCCTCCGGACGCCAGGGAACCGGGACTCGAGGGCGGCCGCGAGAGAAGAGCCGGGACTCCGAAACCTGCCCTCGGCACTCACCATCGTACAGACGGAGGCGAACTTTCGGACTGTCATCAGCACCTCCATCCGGCCGCCGCCGCCATGATGGAACCGGAGCGCAAGCCACTGACAGCCGCAGGTGGTACCACCGCCAAAGCCGTCCGACCGGGGGACAGGTGCCGCCGCGGAGGAAAGGGCCGGGCGGCGAGTGCGGCAGAGAAAGGGTTCCGGCCGGGGACGGGAGCCGCGCAGGCAGGGTCCGGCCGGGGATGAGGACAGTGAGGGGAAGCCGTGCTGCCCCGCCCAGCCCTTCCAGATGTGCCACAGAAGGGAAGGCCTGGCCATAAGGGCTCGGGTCCAGCTCCTCGCCGAGCACAGTTTTCAAGACAGACGAGCTGGAAGTGGTCCATAGAAGGGCTACTAAAATGGCTCAGGGTCCACACCAAAACCTTTACAGCATTAGATTTACCTTACATCAGAACCCGCACAACCTGCTGAGAAATAATTATCTGGCTCGCCAGAGCTCCAACAATATGGTTGCCAGTGGCGACCAAAAACCAGGAGTCAGCAGTGGCTGGCAGTATCCATAGTGGGGATCCTTGTGGTCCTGCCACCACCTTTATCTGAGAATTGGCATAGGCAACAGCAGGACCGCCAGAGGAATGATGAACATCTGTGCACGCGCTCCTTCAGGTGTCTTGCAATGCTCCGGGTCACGCTGGCCTAGCCAGGAGCGGCCTAGTTATTAGCATAATGGACTCTAAACCAAGGAACCTGAGGTTCAAATCCTGCTTCTCTCCCTAACACTCCCTCTGACCTTGTGTACGTTACTTTCTTTCCCATTACTTCAGGTGCCCTCTTAGACTGTAAGCTCTTTTGGGAAGGGACTTACTGTATCTGAAAAATATGTTGTAAACCAGTTTGTGCTAAAATTGGAAAAGCAGACTAGAAATACAAAATATTATTACGAACATTATTACACTAGCAGCTAGAGACAAGGTGACAAAGGCTGGGAGGGAGTACTGAAGAGGAGTGATTGAGACTGGGGGAGTCACAGAGGGTGGATGATTCATGACTGCAAGGAATTAATGACTACTTGAACTTCAGGCACCAAGTAAAAACATGCATATTTGGTCAGCAGGCTGACACCCATGGTTGTGACAACTAATTTATAATCTTGGCTGACACCAGTTAGTTTTATGGAAACCATGATACTCAGCGGTTTAATAATAGATTCAATTTCTTGGAAAATGGAGAAGTTTGATTTATGCAAATTAAGAACATAAGAAATTGCCATGCTGGGTCAGACCAAGGGTCCATCAAGCCCAGCATCCTGTTTCCAACAGAGGCCAAAACCAGGCCACAAGAACCTGGCAATTACCCAAACACTAAGAAGATCCCATGCTACTGATGCAATTAATAGCAGTGGCTATTCCCTAAGGGGTAGATTTTCAGACGAGCGCGAATAGCCTACTTTTGTTTGCGCTCCAGGCGCAAACAAAAGTACGCTGGATTTTAGTAGATACGCGCGTAGTCGCGCGTATCGGCTAAAATCCTGGATCGGCGCGCGCAAGGCTATCGATTTCGTATAGCCTGCGCGCGCCGAGCCGCGCAGCCTACCCCCGTTCCCTCCTAGGCCGCTCCGAAATCGGAGCGGCCTAGAAGGGAACTTTCCTTTGCCCTCCCCTCACCTTCCCCTACCTAATCCACCCGCCCGGCCCTGTCTAAACCCCCATCCTACCTTTGTCGGGGGTTTTACGCCTCCCAGAGGGAGGCGTAAATCCCCGCACGCGAGCGGGACTCCTGCGCGCTGGGCCGGGACCTGGGGGCGGGTACGGAGGGCGCGGCCACGCCCCCGGACCGCCCCGGGCCGTAGCCACGCCCCCGTACCCGCCCCCAAAACGCTGCCGACACGCCCCCGCAACGCAGCGCGCTCCGGCCCCGCCCCCGACACGCCTCCCGACACGCCCACTCCGAAAACCCCGGGACTTACGCGAGTCCCGGGGTTCTGCGCGCGCCGGTGAGCCTATGTAAAATAGGCTCACCGGCGCGCAGGGCCCTGCTCGCGTAAATCCGCCCGGTTTTGGGCGGATTTACGCGAGCAGGGCTCTGAAAATCCGCCCCTAAGTGAAACTGATTAATAGCCATTAATGGACTTCTCCTCCAAGAACTTATCCAAACTTTTTATGAACCCAGCTACACTAACTGCACTAACCACATCCTCTGGCAACAAATAATTCAAGCAATATCTGAACCTTATAGTCTCTATCACCATCTTGTTGTAATTCGACCACATTGTATAGTACCCTAGCTGATTCTTACACTGCATGCTAATTTGCATATAATGCTTTTTTGTCTTTTAATCTAATCAACCACTCTGTAATCTCCTTCTGAAGTGGCTGACCAGCCCTGAGAGGCAGAATAGAAAATTTAAATTAAATTCAATTCAAATTGAAGTTAGAGGGACATTATGGGAGGGTGGGTAAAGCTGGGTTGGGGGGTACACGGGGGGAACAATTGGGACTTAGTAGAAGAACTGAAAAGGGGAAAACGACAAAAGGGACTGAAAGAGGAAGATTGAAGGACACTGGTTCGCTGATGAAGGAGGAGAGCAATGTGAAAGATGGAAGGTTGAGACTCAGAGGCCAGAGGGCTTAAATGCAGCTGCAAGTCAGCGACGGGGTGAGATGGGGAAGGAGGGGGGAGGCAAGCACAAGGTTGAGAGCAAGAGAAGTTGAGGTGAGAAGAGAAGATGTAGTTAGAGGTTCAGAGAGGAGGTGGAAGGGTGTGAGACAAAAGATGGGCAAAAATAGCAAGATGAGAAGTAAGATGAGAAAAAACAAGTGGAGGAAGGTGAGGGAGAAAAGGTAAAATGGAAAGAAAACCAGGAAAAGGATTAAAAAGACGCACAAAAGGAAAGATTACAAACCTTATGATGGAAAAACCCACAAACAACAAGTGGGAAAACATTGTTTTGATATTTGGAATATGTAAACTTTGCAGTATTTAACGGTTACATTTTCTATACATTTTTAAATTGTTTAAAATAATATCTGTAATAACCTGTCTAGTGCCCTGTTCTATAAGTTAAATGAGATATTCTCAATGCTCTGTTTTAGTTGGCAAATTGAAAATGCTGTTGGCTATAATCATTTTTTTAAGTTTTTGGAGTCCTGTGGCCTTCCATGCTTTGGCCTTCCCCCCCCCCCCCCTCCACCTCCCCCCCAGAAAATTTGGGCGACAGCAGAGGCATGATGGGGAAGGTACATTAGGAACAGAGAACGGCAGGAGATGTTTGCCAGAACCACTGATGCCAAAATAAGGGAGACTGCGCTGGAGATAAAAGCAGGAAGCCATAAAGGATTAAAGTCAATGGGCCTGAGCATCTCTGACAAGAGGGAGCTGGGAGCCATGGGGTCCAAGTGTCACTGACAAGATGGAGGAGGTAGGTGCAAGCCTGAACATTGCTGGCAGATGGAGGAGAGAGGCGTCTACACAGATAAAGGGAGAAGGGTAGCTGCAATCTAGTGGGAGAGGAGATGGAGGGAAGGGCCAGCTCAAGATGAAACAAAGAGGGAGAAGTAGCTGGGAGCAGGGAGCTGCTGGCCAGGGAGAGGGGGAAAAGAGAAGGTGACATTAGGGGAGAGGTAGAAAGCAGAGACTTGGGGGAAGAGGTTGTAAAAACTTTCTTCCTGCCCTCTCACTGTTTTTAAGTGCTTTATGTGGCCCTTCTGATAAAACAGGGGCATTTTGATAAAAAGTTTGGGGATAGGCCCAGGGATAAAGTCTGTCACAGGGTATGAATACAGAGCCTGACCCCTCTAGGACTGGAGAGCTCTGGGCAGGCACAGGGATACTGAGCCTGTCACTTCTCAGACTGGATGGCTCAGGCAGTTGACCCAGCATTACAGAGATTTTGATCTCCAGGTTTCCGGTTTAAATTTGTCTCTGTTCCAAACATTATTTATTTATTTATTTAGGGTTTTTATATACCGACATTCTCGATATACATATCAAATGAGGTTGGTTTCCAGATAACAAAACTGTCGCCGGTAAGGCGTTACATTAAACAATAAACAGAGTATTGAACAGATAACGTGCGGCGTTACATTAAACAATCAACATATTGAACAAAAGAACGTAAATCAATAAATATTAAAATTAGATGTGAAAGAAATATAAAATAGACGACATTAAAATTTGTCAAATAACATGAATAAATGGTAAGATAACTGCAAGTAATCTTACTATTACATTAATACTTACATTACTATCAGAAAGCCATTTGCTGGCCTATGTGAAAATTTCTAGCTGAAGAAAATTGAAATGTGATACTTTATATTGCACCAGCATTAATCAAATGTAGTAGTACATGAGCTTTTGGGACCATATAGGTTCTTTCTTCAGATGTGTCATATGACATGTGGCCTCTGTGAGATGAGTTAGTGTTTTTAGCCAGTTCCCTGAGACCACATTCCAAAAGCCATCCTTACAATTTAGCACTAGTATTGGTAGTTTCAGCAGGAAGAAACATCTCAGCCAGGACTGAAACCACAGACCTGCTAGTCTGCAGACAGCAGCCATACCAGTTAACCAACAGGTGAATCGACCAGTGGTTTAAGCTCTAGTAGGACTGTTATCGTTCCTCAGCTATAGGGAATGCTCATTGCATATCCCTCCCTCAACAAATGCTTGACCCCGAAACACCCACACAAAATCAAATTTAGCATATTATTTATTCATATTTACTTACATTTATTAAAATTTATGAATCGCCTAACACTAAAAATAGGTCTACGCGAAGTACCAAGGAAACAATAATTTACCATAAAACATAAAAATAAACTATGTCTGTATAGAAAACCTATATATAGACAGTCTAAAAGTTCCATAAATTCATACCCACGGTTGGGCACCACCCAAGCAAACATTACAAACAGAAGTAGAATTGCAACCTGCTGTACAGGCAGAAGCCATCCTGACCAGCCCACAGGAGGATACCCTGCAGGGTGAGCTGCAGATACTTTGTAGTCTCTTCTTAGCTGTAATTCTGTCACTAGTGCTTCAGTTTTAGGAAACTGCATTCAGTCATGTTCCCCAGTATCTGGCTAGACATCTGCTTTGTCACTGAATGGAATAGTATGTTCCCGCTTTACTGCTGGGCTGAATGAAATATCAAAGTTGGTACAATCATAGAGGCTGATGTACTAAAGAGCTCAACATTTCACAAAAGTTACTTCCTGTGCAGAACTCATTAATAGTTCGCATTCAGTGGGATAACTTGCACTATTTACCTTCCTAGTGAGTAAAAATCAGCGATAGGTTTTGCAAACAGCTTTTGTTTTTACACTAGCAAAATTTTATTTTAATTCATAGATAAGTGATTGCGATGCAAAATTATGCAAAGCAGTTCATTAACTTTGAACGAGTAGCTAAACTACATGCAAAAAACCCTTTGCAAATGTGATTTTTTCAAAACAAAAAATGTAGGTACACCAGAGAAGTGTAATTAAAGGTTTTGCAAAATTTTCTGTAGAGAAACTTTGCACACCTTTGCTAGTGTGTTCATTTGCATAGAAGTCCTGGTAGCAAAATGGCATGTGCTTAAACTTAAATGATGCACCTTTTAGTACATCAGCCTCATGGGTTTGAACAAAGGATACATAATGAATTTTGGTGTATGGAATAGATACTGTGGGGTCTGTAAGTGATCCATATAAACAGATGAAAATCCAAAGGCCAGCATAGACCACGCACATGTATAGCAAATGTTGCTTACCTGATGTAACAGGTGTTCTCACAGGACAGCAGGATGTTAGTCCTCACAAATGGGTGACATCGAGGATGGAGCCCACCACGGAAAACTTCTGTCAAAGTTTAAACAGAACTTTGACTGGCCCCTACTGGGCATGCCCAGCAAGGCACTGACCCTGCAGCCAGCAGGGGTCTCCCTTCAGTCTGATTTTCAAAGCTACAGGCAGTGCCTAGAAAGTAAAAATAAAACGAACCCAACACCACGGGGAGGCGGGCGGGGTTTCGTGAGGACTAACATCCTGCTGTCCTGTGAGAACACCTGTTACATCAGGTAAGCAACATTTGCTTTCTCACAGGACAAGCAGGATGGTTGTCCTCACAAATGGGTGAGTACCGAGCTGAGGATGTCCCGACTTGCACCAAAAGTACCCAACGGTGTGCAGCAGGCACAACAACTGAGGAAAAATTTGGGAAAGGGCATCCGCACCCTACCGGGAAGGTGGAAGGGTGTTGGTACATCAAGTTGGAAAAAGGTTACGCAAGACAGATTGGCCGAAGATGGAGTCCTGTCTTCCAGCTTTGTCCAAACAATAGTGGGCTGCAAAGGTATGGAGAGAACTCCAGGTTGCAGCTTTGCAGATGTCAGGAAGCGGCACCGAACGAAGGTGTGCCACTGACGTCGCCATGGCCCTCACAGAGTGTGCTTTAACACGGTCTTGAAAAGGAATGCCAGCTTGCTCATAGCAAAAAGAAATGCAGTCCGCCAACCAGGAGGAAAGAGCCTGCTTACCCACAGGTTGTCCCAACTTATTAGGATGGAAAGAGACGAATAATTGAGTGCTCTTCCTGTGGGAAACTGTACGGTCTAGGTAAAAAGCTAGAGCCCGTTTACAGTCTAGGGTATGCAGGGTCTGCTCTCCAGAGTTGAGTGGGGCCTGGGAAAAAAGATAGGTAGTACGATAGATTGATTGATATGAAACTCCGAAACTACCTTAGGTAAAAATTTAGGGTGAGTGCGGAGTACCGCCCGGTCCTGCAGGAGCTTAGTGTAAGGCGGATAGGTAACTAGGGCCTGTAATTCACTAACCCTGCGAGCTGAAGTAACAGCCAAAAGGAATAACACTTTCCAAGTGAGATATTTCAAGTCACAGGAGTGCAGAGGTTCGAAAGGAGGTTTCATTAGACGACCAAGAACCAGGTTAAGGTCCCAGGATGGGGCCGGAGGACGCAAGGGTGGCTTTAGATGGAGTAAGCCCTTAAGAAAGCGTGTTACTAGGGGTTGCACTGAAATAGGATTACCCCCAATACCCTTATGGAAGGCGGCTACCGCACTGACATGCATTCTGATAGAAGAGGTTTTAAGACCTGATTCAGAGAGATGCCATAAATAGTCCAAGAATTTGGAGATTGGACAGGAAAGGGGATCAAGGGACTGAGAAGTGCACCATGATGTGTACCTTTTCCATTTGTATGAGTAAGACTTTCTTGTGGAAGGCTTTCGTGAAGCTATCAGGACTCGAGAAACGGAATCTGAAAGGTTAAATGGTTGAAGGACTAACCTTTCAACATCCATGCCGTCAGGGACAAGGCTTGGAGGTTGGGATGGAGGAGGCATCCGTCGTTTTGAGTGAGCAGATGCGGGTCCTTTCCCAGAGGAATGTGCCTGCGGATGGAGAGATCCTGGAGTATTGGAAACCATACTTGGCGTGGCCAGTAAGGTGCTATCAGGATCATGGTTCCTCCATCCTGGCGTAGCTTCACGAGAGTCTTTGACACAAGAGGGAGTGGAGGGAATGCATAGAGCAGACCGGTTGTCCACTTGAGGGAGAATGCATCCCTCGGCCGAGAGTGCTGGCTCCGAATGAGAGAGCAGTAATCGTCCACTTTGTGGTTCTGAGGGGACGCAAAGAGGTCTATGCGGGGAGAACCCCACTTGTGAAACAGAGAGGTCGCTACCAGAGGATCGAGTGACCACTCGTGTGGGTGGAAGACACGGCTCAGCTGGTCTGCCAATACATTGTCTACTCCCGGCAGGTAAGTGGCCCTGAGGTACATGGAGTGGGAGAGGGCTTCCGCCCAGATCTGCGCAGCTTCCTGACACAGAAGGAAGGAGCCTGTGCCTCCCTGCTTGTTTATGTACCACATGGCCACTTGGTTGTCCGTCTGGATTAAGATTATCTGATGAAAGAGATGATCTTTGAAAGTGCGGAGCGCATAGCGGATTGCTCGAAGTTCCAGGAAATTTATCTGGTGTTCGGCTTCCTCTTTGGACCATAACCCTTGGGTTTGAAAGTCGTCCACATGGGCTCCCCAACCGATGTGAGAAGCGTCGGTGGTTAGGATTACTTGTGGATCCGGTGGAAGAAAAGGTAAGCCCTGAAGGAGGTTGACCTGAGTCGTCCACCAGGTTAAGGATAGGCGCAGCGCTTGTGTGACTGTGACTATGGAGGACAGAGGCTGAAAAGCTTGAATCCATTGGTGTCGTAGAGTCCATTGTGTTACTCTCATGGCTAGTCGGGTCATGGGAGTGACTTGAACTGAGGATGCCATGTGTCCTAGGAGAATGAGGAACTGGCGAACCGTGGCAGTGTTCTGAGACTGGAGCTGGCGAGCCAGGGACATTAGGGTGTGGACCCTCTGAAGAGGAAGGTAAGCCTTTGCCTGTAAGGTGTCCAAGTCTGCTCCAATGAAGAATAAGGTTTGAGATGGGACTAAGCAAGATTTCTCGTAATTGACAAGAAACCCTAAGGAAAGGAGTGTTTGAATTGTCAATTTTAGGGAGGATTGAGCTATCTGTTGGGTGGAGGCCCTGATTAGCCAATCGTCCAGGTAGGGGTAGACGTGGACACCTTCCTTCCTTAAGAATGCTGCTACCACTACGAGACATTTGGTAAAGACTCGTGGGGCAGAAGCCAGACCGAAAGGTAGGACACGGTATTGATAATGGTCGTGGCCTACGAGAAACCGCAGATATTTGCGATGGGATTGTGTGATCGCAATGTGGGTATAAGCGTCCTTGAGGTCGAGAGAGCACAGCCAATCCCCTCTTTGTAGCAGAGGGAGCAACGCGCCTAGGGTTACCATTTTGAACTTCTCTTTTTGAAGGTATTTGTTGAGGGCTCGAAGGTCCAAAATGGGACGTAGTCCCCCTGATTTCTTTGGTATTAGGAAGTATCTGGAATAGAATCCCTTGCCTCGTTGAGAGGGAGGAACGGGTTCTATAGCATTTGATTGCAGAAGAAGAGACACTTCCTGTTGTAATTGAGCCAAATGGGTGGATAGACTCCACGCTTGAAGAGGCGGGGAGTCTGCCGGAAGAGTTATGAAGTTGAGGTGGTAACCCTGTGCGATAATTGTTAGTACCCACTGATCTGAGGTGATCTGCTACCAAGGTTGTAGAAAATGGTACAGTCGACCTCCTACAGGAATGTCTGGAAGAGGGGTTTGGCATGTGTTCTCTACAGGGGAGTCAAAGGCCAACCGCAGGCCCAGGAGGAGGGGCTACAGTAGGCCTTTGTTTCCTAGGCTGACGCGGCTGAGGCCTAGTAGAGGATCGAGCTGGACGAGGCCTGGCCGATGGAGGGTAGTAACGGCGTGGCCGAAAGAACGACTTCTTAGAGTCCTTCTTAAGTGGTTGTTTGGAGGAAACCTCAGACGGAACAGAAGAAAGTTGTTTCAACGTCTCGTGGTGATCTTTCAATTCAGCTACTATTTGCTGAATTTGTTCTCCAAACAAATTGTCCCCTAAGCAGGGTAAATCCGCTAAACGATCCTGGACCTCTGGGCGAAGGTTGGATGATTTTAACCAAGCCCAACGTCTGGCCGAGATGGCAGTAGCTGAAACCTTTGTGGAGGCATCGAAGATGTCATAAGCCGTTCTGATCTCGTGCTTCCCCGCTTCAAATCCTTTATTAAGAAGGGCCTGAAGCTGTGGCTGGTATTGGTCAGGTAATGTGTCAGCAAAATCTTGCATCTGTTTAAGGATGGCTCTGTTATATTGCGTCATGTAGAGTTGATATGAGGCTATGCGAGAAATCAGCATAGCTCCATGGTACACTTTCCGTCCCACACTGTCTAGGAATTTATTGTCCTTGACCGGCGGAGTGGAGGAGTGTGGCTTGAGACGCTTGGCTTTTCTTTGTGCGGACTCCACCACAACAGAGCGATGATCCAGTTGAGGCTTTTGAAAGCCTGGTGCTGACTGGACGAGGTATGTGGAGTCAGCCTTCTTGTTAACTGGTGATACAGATGAAGGAGATTCCCAGTTTTTCTTTAAGAGATCGAGAAACACCTGGTGAATGGGGATGGAAGCGATGATTTTTGGAGCGTCCAAAAATTGAAGCAGTTCCATCATCTGGTGTCTGTCATCGGTCTCAGATTGCAGCTGAAAAGGTACAATTTTGGACATCTCCTTTACAAAATTAATAAAGGAGAGATCCTCTGGAGGAGATCTTTTTCTACTCTCTGTAGGAGAAGGCGGTGATGGTAAATCTGTGTCAGAAGATGTATCATCACCCCAGGTATCATAGGGATCACTTGGGGGTTGAAGCCCCGATGGACCTGGTTGAGGATCCGAAGGCATCGAAGGAAACCTTGGAGGAACCGGTGGTACAATCGGTACTGGGAACGGCATTGAGGGTTTCGGTGCTGCCGATGGAGTCAGTGCCGGTCTTGGAACCGATGGAGCCAAAGGATAAATCGGTGGAGATATTCGAGAAGGCACCGATGGGACCACCCCGGAAGGGGGAATCAGGAACGGTGTTTCTCCCGCCGATGAAAATCTAGTTGGAGACGATGGCGCTGTCGGTGCTACTGGAATTATTGATGGGAGGGCATGTACAAGTGCCTCCATACGTTGTAGTAGCGGTGCCAGCGCTTCCACCAAAGGTTCGGTGGTCGGTTCCTTCCTTGGTGGCGGAGTCGGTGCCGGGGTCGATGCCGGAATCGGTGCCGGAGACGGTGCCAATGGAGGTTGGAATCTTTGCATCGCTTTCTCGATGGCCTCCTGGACCAGCCGGTCCAGTTCTGCCCGGAGACCAGGGGTAACAATACCCGGCTCGACGGGAGAGGGAGGCTGAGGCAGAGCCGGAGGGACCACCGTAACCGGTGGGATCACGGCTCCCACACCCCGAGAGGGTGAGGGTTTCCTCGATGCCTGCGAACGAGACGTGGACGGTGCCAAGTCTGAACGAGGCCTCTTAGTCGGTGGCTCGGCTTGTTCAGAGGTCGATGACTGTGGATCCTCGACAGGCCGAGACTTGTGCCGTCGATGGCGATGTTTGTCCTTCCGGTCTCCTCGCTCATTCGGGGAGGGGACAGGAGTCGACGGCCGAGAAGTCATCGACGGTGGACGGTCACCGGAGGGTTGACGATGGTGGTGCAACTTCGACGGTGCCGGTTCCGATGACGTCGATGCTATCGATGGCGTTGGGGTGGGTGCATGGAAGAGGAGCCCCATCTTCTCCATCCTGGCTTTGCGACCCTTAGGTGTCATTAGGGCACATTTGGTGCAAGTCAGGACATCATGCTCACTACCCAAACACAAAACACAAACCCTATGGGGGTCTGTGATTGACATAGTCCGGGTACAATCCGGGCATCGACAGAACCCCGTCGCCATGGCTTAAGGCCAAATTTAGTCGCGGGCTCGGTAATTGCCAACAGGCCTCAAGGGCCAAATTCGACGGTAGTCGAAGAAAAAAGGCAAAAAAACTTACCGGTTTCTGCGGAAGGGTGACAAAAATTTGTCGAAGGGAGACCCCTGAGGGGCAAATTTTCTTCGGAAAGAAAAATTACCGAATTCCTGTCAGGAACGTGGTAAGAGAGCTCCTTTCACCGCGTGGCAACTGCTGCGCGGAAAAAAGAAGACTGAAGGGAGACCCTGCTGGCTGCAGGGTCAGTGCCTTGCTGGGCATGCCCAGTAGGGGCCAGTCAAAGTTCTGTTTAAACTTTGACAGAAGTTTTCCGTGGTGGGCTCCATCCTCGATGTCACCCATTTGTGAGGACAACCATCCTGCTTGTCCTGTGAGAAATATTTTTATGGTGTCCCACCCAAGGGTGAATTAATTTTAGTGGTACATCATTAAAATAGCGATTCACCAGATACAACTAGCTGTGAAATGGGGCAGTTATATTTATACAAAGCTGAAGAGATGAGTTTTTAGCTTGGAGCAGAATGTGAGAAACAAAAGGGCAATCTGGATGTCTGGAGGCAGTTTGCTTCTGAGGGAAGGATTGAGGAGAGAAAAGGCAGTGTGTTAAGAAGAGGGTTATTATTACTGGACACGGTGGGTACGGTACGGTAGGATCTTACAGGAGATGAGTGCAGAAAGGCAGCAGGGAGTGGACCCATGGCTAGATCAAAGGGACTGCAAGCTGCCTGTTGCAGGGGACCTATATTTATCCATGGGAAAAAATGGATGGAATGGAGGCAGGGTAAGATCTGGGAAGGGAAGATCCATGCTTATATTTGATTTTCAAATATCTAGCAAGTGCAAGGTACGTGGATACAAAAGTACTCCCTCTTTCTCTCTGAAAATTAGTTAAAGGTACACAGGTATTTTCGTACTCATGTACCTTGCACTCGTGGAGGTTTGTGAAATTGCTGCCTTATTGGCTAGAAGAAGGGTTGTGAAAGATTAATACTTGGTGGGTCCCATGAAAATGGCAGGGAAGGCAAGAGGGCTACTGTAGGAAAAGGTTAGGTAGCCCTGGATTAATTAGATCATCTTCCAAGCAAGAAGCAGCACAGATGAAGTTGCTTTGCCATGGCTTCAGTCCAAGGATTCTTTGGTATGCAGCAGGTTCAGGATAGAGATCCCCTGGCTTGTCCACGTTCCACTGGTCACTAAAGGCAGGCACTGAGCCAAACTATGGCACCTTGCTAGTGTGAGATTCTGAGACAGCCTCACAAATATACTGTGTGTGTGTATATGTATAGTATATATGTGTATATATCTCTATGGCTTCTTTTTGCTCTGTGCACAAATTGCTATTAATAATTCTCCCTTTATGACTTCATTTGGTTCAGTCTATATATATTCATGGGGTGCTTTTTCCCCCTTTTCTACAGGTTCTGTTATGTTCTTTATTTTAAAAACTGTGACCAACTCTGGTCCCCAAGAGCTTCAAACAGGACTGGTTTTCAGGATATCCACAATGAACATGCATGAGACAGAATTGTTGAGAACCCCTGTATTAGAATATGTGATAAAGTTATTCTGATTGTTTAGATACAGAGCCTAGGAGCCACAGAAAAGCTGGGTGACCATGTGGCGTCACAAAATTCTCTGCAGGGGCCAGACGAGACCTAAAATGGCCCAGCCCAGCCAAAAAAAAAAAATAAATAACTCTGTGAACTTTCTAAACATGAACCCTACGCCAGAGAAATTAAAACACAACTAGTGAAAGAATAGTGCACATGTTTATCCTGTTCTCTTTCCTCCCCTTTCTGTAGCTTCTCCAGATCTAGAAGGGTCACCAGAAAGGATTAAGTTAAGGATTAGTCTGAAGGTGTTTCCCCAGCTAAAAATGATGAAAGATGGAACAGAAAAATCTGCTGAGCCACAAATAAAACCACTCACCCTGTGTCTAGTGGGATTGGCTTTCTGAGCTTCTGATTGGCTGAAGATCTGGACGCGGAGCTCGACCTTTCCTTCTGCCTCTGCCCCGGAGGCAGCCGCGTCCCCGGGAAGGGGGAGTCGGAGGCGCGTTGTGCATTACGCACCCAGGATGCGGCGCGAAGGCGGCAGGACGCAGCTGGAAGCCCCGGGATTCCGAGTTTAGCAGGAGGGGGGCTGTGCGGGTCTCTGGCTTGAAAGGCAGCGGCGCCGCCCCGGCTCCTGGCATGCGCCTCCCGCCCCAGGACACCATGTCCCAGTACTCCAGCAACTTCCTCCTGCTCCCCATCCCCGAGTGCCCCCTCGGGGACTGCGCGCCCAGCAAGACGGTCAAGCTGGTGGTCCTGGGGGGCAACAGCGTGGGCAAAACGGGTAAGTCTCGCTCTTGTGTGCTCGGCCTCTCCTGAAAGCCAGCGCACACATGGTTTCCATTGCAAGCTTTTTTTTTTGTTGTTCTTCATATGTTGGAGCGACTTTGATTTCCCGATAAGCACAGAGAGAAGCTGCGCTTTGCCGAACGATTGCTCCAGAGCTGAGATCAAACCGGACTTGCTAGGAGTTTGTCATTTCTTTAAGTTTTATTTTGGAGTTTTTAGCGAGTCGAGATGCCCTTTAAGGGACCAACGAATGAGGTTCCGAGACCCACACGGGTCCATGAAGCACCGAGAGTGCTCGCTATCCTCGTCCATGGGGTTCACATTTTCTCTGGATTGTTATATCAATGTAATCCATTGTTTATTATCTTTCTTAAACAGCAAAAGGCATCTCTGTGCTTCCAGGAGGGAGCAAGTCCCTTCCTAGTTAAGTCCCAAGCCTACTCATGTTCTCCCAGTCATAACCGGGCACTCCTGGCAGGCTCACAGCTATGACTGCGGTTAGTACATGAGCTGGCAACTTGCGCGGAGATCTGCTACTCTTTTTCTTTTTTTTCTCTGGAGACTGGGATACCTCGGCTGAACGGGCCGACGAGGACAGAATCTCCCACCGAAGGCAGGACGCCGGCCCAGGAGATGCTGAACAGTGCAGCAGCAGCAGCAGCAGCAGCTCCTCCCGGCAGGGACGCCGCTCTGCTTCCGCTGCAGGGCGCTCTCTGGATGGAGCATCACTGACCTTAGCACAGACGTTGGGGGGGGGGGGGGAATTGTCAAAAGCTGTTTGCGTGCATAAAACCCAGTTTTGTGTGTGTAAAATAAGCTTCTGAAAACTGCCCGCGGGGAAAGGGGGGTGATGCATGTAAAAGCAGGTGGAGGAGCGATTTCACGCGTCCTTTTTCGTGCACTAGAAAGAGGCACCTTCAGGGAGCAGCATTGGGCCAGGGAAAGTATTTTATGGGTACACTTTTTTTTTTTTTAAGTATGTGCGGAAATCTACACTCACACATTTTGCATCGGGTCCTGAGCCAGGGGGTAAACCTGTGGGCTTTGAAAATTCAGGCTAAAGTCCGTGGGTAAAGTCCTACGCGGACCATGGAAATCTACTCTCTTAAAGTCTAGTAGAGTGAACTTCCCTTATTAAAACGCCATCAGGACCAATTGCAGTTGTATGACTGGAAAGTTCCTATAAAAGGAATTACAGAAATTCATTCTTTAAAATAGAGCTTTTGAGGAAAAGCTGCCACTTGAAATGACATTACCACAGCAATTATTTTTCCTAAAAAGGAAAAGTTTGGGACGCTGAATATAAAACACTCTATTTTTGAGCATATTTTTTCAGCATCCCAAAACTATATATATATATATATATATATATATACACCCAATTTCAAAGCAGTATATTTCAATATCGGGTCCATCTTTCGAAACAGCCCTACATACAAGGAAGTCAGCGTCCCACGTCCCAGTGCATATTGGAATATGGAGGAGGCAGCTGGCAGGGAGTTGATAGAAAGGATGTGCTGTCACTGCAGTTGTGTGTGGAAAGGTCTCTTACCACTGCTAAGTGCTTTACTGCTTTGACAGCAAATAGACCATAGGCAGCACAGCCTATTCATTGCATGAGAAAAGACCGTGTAGGAGACTGGATAGCGCAAGGGAACCGGAGATCAACGGTTCAATCGCAGCTCGGGGCTGCAGCGATTGAAAGTCACTCCTGTCTCAAAAGTCCAGGCCTCGGTGGGCCAGGGGCCTTCAGCAGGAAAATCCACCATCAGAAGTAGGCACTAATTGGCAGCGGTCTCAGCAAAGAGGCCGCAGATTGCACGGGCACAGAAAGCGAACTGGAGTTGGCATCCGCAGAGCTGGGCTGAGGCCTGCTGGCTGGTCAGTGCTTATTCTGTTGCTGCCGCTTGCGAACATAGGAAGGGCCATTGCTGGGTCAGACCAAAGGTCCTTCGGCGCCCAGCGTCCAGTCTCCCACAGTGGCCCATCCCAAAATGTAAATCCAGTTTCTTGATGCTCCAGAGTCACCTGGCTAATAACTGTTTATGGATTTTTCCCTCCATAAACCCAGCGGTGCTGCTTGCCGAGACCACATCTTATGGCAACCAATTCCATAGCCTGTTTGTGCATTGAGTGAAAAAATACTTTGTCCAATTTGTTTTAAATCTACTGCTGTTAAAGGAATTTCCTCTGGTGCTGGTATACTGTTCCCTATTTACCTGTTCCACCCCACACACGGTTTTATAAAGCCGGCCCATCCCCTCTCAATCATCTCTTCTCCAAGATGAAGAGTCCTAACCTGTTCAGCTTTTCTTCCGAAGGGATCCGTTCCATCCCCTTTATCATTCTTCTCCTCTGCCTTTTCTAGTTCCGTTTCTTTTGTTTTTTTTGAGACGGGGAGACCAGAACTGCACACAATACTCAAGATGTATTCAAACCATAGACCTACACAGCATCATTAAGATGCTCTCTTTTTTTATTTTCTGAATAATTACTAACATTTTGTTTGCTTTTTTGACCACCGCCTCACACTGTGCTGAGGATTTTAACGCACTGTCCACAATGACCACAAGATCCTTTCCCTGGGTAGTTAATGCTAATCCAAAACCCAGCATTGTGTATGTAAGATTAGGTTTATTTTTTTCCCTGTGTGCATCAGTTTGCAGAAGTCCAGGACACAGTTATCACATTAGATACCCAGCTTTCCCTGAAATTGCAACTCAAGCAGTTTTTAAAGTGTACATTTTATTAACCGAGGGTATTACCTAGCCTGAAATAAATTATTTTTGTTGCTGACTTTCAAATAGTCATACAGGCCATTGTACTGAGTGCAGTGGATTATTGGACTGCGCTCTCTGTTGACCTACCAAAACATCACCTCCATTCCCTTCAGATGTTGTAAAATGCCGCCACCAGGTTAATTGCAGGGGAAGCCTTGCAAGCAGCTGTTATGGCTAAGCGGTGTTTGGGTGGGTTCTCGGGTACTGTGGCAGATGACCACGCCCATGGGGAGGAGCCCTGTGAGGCGCCACAGTACTGGGCTAAACACAGACGCACAAACACAGAGTTTAGCTCTTTTATTAAACAGCTTGAAGTGTACCACCGGAGGTGGCAGTAGTGAGGCGGTCTGGATGGAGCAGTCTCAGGACCCTCGGCAGAGGGGACCCTTATCACCCCGTAGGTATAGGGAGATTCTGGTGTAGGTTTCCCAGCAAGGCAGTACTGTGGATGAGATAGACTGAGAGTTAGATTACTCAGTAGATGGTAGCTGTTGGTATGCGATTCCACCAGGTTGAAGAAGTTAGGTAGCAGCACCGAGGCAGGGAGAGCAGGCCCTCGAGGAGCGCCTACCTGATCCCTGTAAGGCACCTGAAATAAAGCACAGGGCCCCCGAGGAGCGGGTACCCAGGTTAGCAGTTACCCCGAAGGGCAAGGAGAAAGCTTCCAGCGGCAGCACGGAAGCGTCAGAGTAGCTTAGACCGGCCGAAACCAATCCTTTGCTAACTCAACGAGCTAGCAACAAAGTACAGGCTTAATACCCAGATGGCGTGACGTCAGTAGAGGGGAATGCCCCCGAGGTTCGCGCCAATGCTGGAATAAAGATGTGGGTGGCATGCGCACGCGCACCCTAGTAGGCCCTTGGGAGGAGCATGGCGGGAGGCAGCACCATAGCCGTTCCGGGGACGCCGGAGAGGTCGGTTTGTAGAAGCGGCAGCAGCCATTTTCCCAAGGGAAGCGGGAGGAGCCGTGAACAAGATGAGGCAAATGGGGCGAAGCCGTCTAGCACCGACGGACGCAGCAGCAGCACATCACCACACAATTAGTTGAGCTTCGCTGGCTACCCTTGATGTACAGGGGCCAATTTCAAGGTGGTCACCCTTGTCTACAAGGCTCTCAGGGATAAGGGTACTTGCCAGGTTCTTATGGCCACTGTTGGAAACAGGATGCTGGGCTTGATGGACCCTTGGTCTGACCCAGTATGGCAATTTCTTATGTTCTTATGTAAGGGACCTCAATATTTGTTGTCCCATAGCCCTGTTCGTGTACTGAGGTCCACAGATAAGACGTTGCTAGTAGTTCCTTCTCCTGCTGAAGCTCATTTGATGTCAGCCTGGACCAGTCTTGTGGAATGCTATATCCATTGCTATTCATGAGATCGCTGATTACCGGGCTTTTAGGAAGCCGCTTAAAGCATTTTATTCTATCCAAGCCTTTGGAGGTTGAAACAGACCTGTATTTTAGTTTTACTCATTTCAGGGTTATCAATTTTAGTTTAGTAAATTCTACGTCATAAACCATACTATACTTAATATCGTATTGTTACCGGATAATAATAGCACCCTCGATTTAAAGTATGATCTATATTCTCCTTGATATATGTGCCCTATTGTAAACCGTTATGATGGTAAATAACTTAATGACGGTATGTAAAAGCTTTTAAATAAATAAATACATTTTTTATTTTTATTTATTTAACTCTTTTCTATACCGACATTCATGAACAAGATCATATCATATCGGTTTACACGGAACGAGGGGGTATAACTTAAAAAACCATTTAACAAAAAGCAAAGTTACAATAAACAAGGTGAGATGAACTTGGGGACTAAGGCAGCCGGAGCGAAAGACAGAAGAGATATTATGATTTATGATTTATGATCTTCTTTGTTATGTGTGTCAGAAATGTTTTGGGGTTTTTTTTGTGTTTTAAATTGTAATCCACCCTGAAGTACTTGTCCAGGTAGGGCAGAAATATAAACGGTTTAAAATAAAAAAAACTTCATTTGTCATTGAAATGCCCGGTTCTCCCATTTCACAAGGTCTTTCCGCAGGTTCTCACAGTCTGTTTGTGTTATAAGTGCTTTGAATATTTTTGTGTCATCTACAAATGTGCTCACCTCACTTATCACTCCCTTTGCTAGATCATTAATGAATAAGTGGAATATTGGTCCAAGGACAGATCCCTGGGGCCTGCCACTCTCTGTCCTGCTGCACTGGGAAAACTGACCATTTAGTGCTGTTCTGTGGGGAGGAGCGGTGGCTGGGTGGGTGGAAGCTTGCACTGCACTATCTTTGCTTTCTTGCCTGTTCTGTGTATGTGGTGGGGGAGGAGCTTGCACTGCTGCCTATGCTGAGGCTATTTTGTGACCAAGCAAGGGGCTTCGGTTTACAGCGCTGTCAATCTGACACCTTTTTATGTGCACAGCATAAGAAACATTCAACAAATTTGAAAAGGCAGTTCAAATCTCATGAGAGTTCATAATGTGTACCCTTAACTGCATGTCTGTCTCCACACCAACGGGCCGATACAGTACAGTGCACTCCGGCGGAGCGCACTGTTAACCGCGCTTGGACGCACATTTTCGACGCGCTAGCGTTATCCCTTATTCAGTAAGGGGTCGAAAACGCGCGTCCAACCACCATGAACCTAATAGCGCCCACAACATGCAAATGCATGTTGATGGCCCTATTAGGTATTCCCGCGCGATTCAGAAAGGAAAATGTGCAGCCAAGCGCTAATTTCTCCGGGCACCAGGAAAGTGCACAGAAAAGCAGTAAAAACTGCTTTTCTGTGCACCCTCCGACTTAATATCATGGCGATATTAAGTCGGAGGTCCCGAAAGTTATAAAAAGTTAAAAAAAAAAAAAAACATTTGAAGTCGGCCCGCGGCTGTTGTGCCGAAAACCGGACGCTCAATTTTGCCGTCTTCCGGTTTCTGAACCTGTGGCTGTCAGCGGGCTCGAGAACCGACGCCGGCAAAATTGAGCGTCGGCTGTCAAACCCGCTGACAGCCGCCGCTCCTGTCCAAAAAGAGGCGCTAGGGACGCGCTAGTGTCCCTAGCGCCTCTTTTTACCGCCGAGCCTACTTTGAATACTGAATCGCGCGCACAGGAGAGCGCAGGAGTGGCGCACAGGAGTGGTGCAGAGTTCCCATAACCACACGGGTCTCGCTGAAAAGCTTGCAGGCTTTGACGTGTAATGGGTCAAAAGATGCTGCTGCACAAGAGTTTTTAGGGAAGAAGGAATGAAAGCTCACGGGTAATATTTTTGGCTAATGTTTCTTATGTTGGTCCAGTAATAGCCTCTCACAATGTGGCTTCTGTGATGGGCTTGACAGAAGCTTCCTCAGATGTGAAAGCAGGGAAATCAGGAAGAGACTTTTATTTCTGCAGAAAGGAAACAAATGTATTGTTGGTTTTTTTCCCCTTGTTTTGCAGCGCTGATTGTACGATTCCTCACAAAAAGATTCATTGGCGACTATGAGACAAACGCTGGTAAGGCCTCCCTCCTAACTGCCGTATACAGCTTCACACTTTGCACTACCTGCTAATGCGGTCCCATCAGGTCAGGCAAGGCACAGAGGTTTAATCCCCGCATCCAAAAATGAAGCCATTCGGATTTCCGGATCAGCTCTCCTCTTCCCTGGGTCCCTTGGGGCTGGGGGATGCCACAGGGGCAGCCTTCGTACCCCTGAGGTGGGGAGGGAAATCTTGACCTTTGCTCAACAGTGACACCTGGTGGCTGGATGAAGGGTGCATAATGATAGGGCTCTGGAAGGGAGGCTGGGGCATGACCCCCACCCCCATGAGGACTGGCGCTGGAAGGGGGAAATTTCCCTTGGGTAGTTGTAAGTGAAGGCTCGTGGTGCCAGATCCCAATCCTGATTCTGGCGGAGCTGCAGGTCCAAAACAGCAGGAGGAATCTGCTGGGCCCAAAAAGATTTAAAAAGAATTGCACCCAAAAATGGAAAGACTACACGTGACTTTATTGCTACTGATTACTCCAGGTTCGGTGGCCATTGCCTAAAGCGCTTTGCTTGGGTAATTATTCAGGAAACTTCCAGGAAGCATTCACTGAACTTCGAGGAAGTGATGTATGTCTGCGTTTTTAACTTGAGGCACGTCTCTGGAAGACGGAGAAGATTGATAAGTTAAGAACAATTTAGTACCGCACACACCAAACAGCCTGGAGCAGTTACATTAGGAGTGCATTTAATATTTCTTTATAAAAGTAGGTGGCAGACACATAAGAAATTGCTGTCCCGGGTTGGACTGCTCAAGCTCAGCGTCCTGTTTCCAACAGTGGCCAATCCGGGTCGGAAGTACCTGGCAAGTACCCAAACAGAAAATAGATCCCCCCCCCCCCCCCCCCATGCTGCTAACGCCCAGGGATAAGTCTGCTTGGTTACCTGATACAGGAGGAGTCCCCAGCAGATAAAGATGTTGGGGGTTTTTTTCCCTTCCTGGTCAGGGCCGAGGGGAGGAACGTGGATAACAGAATTAATCTGGGGGGATTCGCCACCTGTGAGTGATAAAAGTATTCTCTTCCCCCTGCTCGTGGGCCGTGCAAATAGAAACTTTATGCACTCTGTCTGTCTGTCTGCTGTCTAGAACAGGGCTTCTCACAACTCCCAGTGATGCCATTGCCAGTCGGATTTTCAGAATATCCACAGTGAGCATTGTAAGAACATAAGACCTGCCGCGCCAGCTCAAACCAAAGGTCCAGCAACCCCAGCATCCCGCCTCCCACGGTGGTCAGTCCAGGTCACAAGGACCCAGCAGAGACCACGTCCAGTCCTCCTTCCTCACAACTGAGATAAGCAGGGCCTTCCCCAAGTCTACCTGGCCAACAATGGTTCGTGAACAGGTCCTTATCTAAACCCTTTTTAAACCCAGCTACATTAACTGCTTTCACCACCTCCTTTGGCAGCAAATTCCACCATTTAAGTGTGTGATAAGGGGAAAAAAAATACTTTCTCCATTTTGTTTTAAATGTCCTACCTATTAGCTTTATGGAGAGTCCACTAGTCCTAGTACTGTTGGAAAGGGTAATTAACCATTCCCTGTTTACCCATTCCAACCCACTCAAGATTTTATAGACGTTTTTCATATCCCCCTTCAGCCGTCTCTTCTCCAAGCTGAGCAGCCCTAACCTCTTTAGTCTTTCCTCATAGGGGAGCTGTTCCATCCCCTTTATCATTTTGGTCGCCCTTCTCTGTACCTTTTCTAGTTCCACTGTGTCTTTTTTAAGCTGGGGCGACCAGAACTGCACACAGTACTCAAAGTATGGTTGCACCATGAATTGATACAGAAGCATTATGATAGCCTCTGTTTTATTTTCCATTCCCTTCCTAATGACACCACACTTTCTATTTGCTTTTTTTTGACTGCTTGGCATGCACTGGGCCAAGGATTTCAAAGTATTGTCCACAATGGTTCCAAGTAGGGGCAGATTGGCCTATGGGGTTATCGGGCATCCCCCCGGTGGGCCGGTCGCACTCGTCACGTGGTAGCTCCTGGGCCGGCCTGGGCGGGGAATCCCCGGGCCGGTCGTCATCGGGAATCCACCGCTGATTCCAAGGTCCTTTTACTGGGTTGTGCCGCCCAATGTAGAACCTTATGATTTGGATTATTTTTCCCTAATATGCATCATGTAGACCTCGACCACATAAAATTTCACCTGCCCTAGAGATGCCCAGTCCCCCAGTCTCAGGGGCAGGCCGCCTATAATGCATAGGACTGCACGAGCACCACCAGCTTAGGAAAGAGGTGTGAGCTGCACCATCAACCACGAATCACCCCATTTTTTGTTTTGCATTGGGGAAAATGGGAAGTGTTGACATGTGAGGGAGGGTCGGCATCCACTGCTAACCCAAGGCTTCCCCAGGGCCTCGCTGGGCCCATCCCAACGTGAGGCTGATCCAGGCCCAACCTGAGGCTTCCTCCCCCCCAAAAAAAAGGTTCTGAGGCCTGGGGAAGACTCTGAGCTCCTCAAATCTCCCCCCCCCCTGCAAAAAAAAAAAAGTTGCCAGGCTGGGCCTTCTAATCCCCCTCCCTTTGAAAAAGGGAGCTCGGGCTAAGAACCACCCCCTGCCTCACTTCGGGGGTTCTGGTTAGTAAACTGTGCAGGTGGGTTGCCAACCAGTTTCATTTGTAAGGGACGTCAGAGGGACAGGAGGCGAGTTGGCATCCATCCGGCCCTTTTTACTATCCAGGACCCCCACAGAAGGGGTACGTGAGGGAAGGGGTGGTCCCTGGTCCTGACACCTTTATCCGGGGGCATAGGAGGGGCCCAGGGAAGGTCCCATTTTGGGTTTCTTCAGCAGTCAACCTATGCCCCTACCAACCGAGGAGATCACATCGCGCCCATCCTCAGGAACCTGCACTGGCTCCCAATAAGTTTTAGAATCCGACGCAAGTCCCTCACCATCATCCACAAAACCATTCACAATCAGCTCCCTCTCGACCTTCAGATACCGTTTAGACTCCACACTTCTACAAGACCCATCAGAGAAGCTTACAAAGGAACCCTGCACGCCCCCACAACCAAATCCACCCATCGTACAGCCACCAGAGATCGGGCCTTCTTGACAGCAGGACCAGCCATCTGGAACGCCATTCCGCCAGATCTCAGACAGGAACCCTGCCTGTTGACATTTAGGAAAAAACTCAAGACCTGGCTGTTTCAACAAGCATTCCCTTAAACCAGCCCACTCCCCCCCTTCCCTCCTGCTAAACCCCCTTATTATCACTGCTTCACTTTCTTAGCTGGTTCACGGTTCGTATATAAGTGCCACTTATACAGGGCACTTCCTGTATATTCTTGTTAAATTTACTACGTTTATCTTCTGCCTCTGGCTACTTCAGCTCCCAAGTTCCCACGACCTCGTTTTATTGTAACTTTTGCTTCTTCTTCACTGTTAATGTTATAACCCCCTTGTTCCTTGTGAACCGATATGATATGATCTGTATCATGAATGTCGGTATAGAAAAGAGATAGATAAATAAATAAATAAAGTCTAGCGAGGTCAGCTTGCAATTTCTCAGGATTAACTCATGATTTGACAAATTATCCAGGAGATAATTTGCATACACTAGAGAATCAGTAAATGTGCATTTCGTATGGCTGTGGGGTCATCAGGACAGATTTTGGAAGCCTTGATCTGCCCAAAATATCCCTGTAAAGCAGAGGTTTGTGAGATAACATCTTACACCTGCCTACCCTTCCTGTCATGCTTGGGTACTGCTAATTACTAATGGTTAAATCTGTCTCTTATGGTGCTTCAGACTGAAGCCTTGTCTGATATTCTCTCTCACTGGTTTAAGTATTTTTCTAGGGAAGATTTATAGTCATCTCTGGAAACCTCTCTTTCACCTTTGTGATCTCCCAGCTCTCTCCATTCCTGCAGCCGTCCCTGCGCTCTCTCTCTTTCCACTTCAGCAACGGGGGCTCTTTTATCCCTGTGTGAATGCCGTTCAGTGTTTACTGTATCCGTGTATTCACATGCTGTCAGTGCCGCGAAAAAATAAATCCCAGTCTATTAAATCTAACTACATGTCAAGGTACAAGTTAGGTACAGTTGCGAGTCTCTTCATCAGAAGAAGTACGGAGTCGCCGAGAAGGGGAAGCTAGCATGAAACTGCGGTGCAGGCATTGCTCTAGCATTCTGACCTCTGAAAATACTGGGCAGTTTGTATTGATTCATGCAGAGCAATCGCTGCAGCAGAGCAGAGCGGTGATAAATCGCTCCATTAAGTTTCTATGATTTGGTATCTATTGCCCATGCTGGACTCACTCCTATTTGCTGCACCTGTTGGTATATCTCTCTCTCTCTCTCTCTCTCTCTCGGTCTGCTCTGCCTTTCTGCATTTCTCTTGTCTCTGACCATTGGTCCTTCTCTCTGGAATAACCTTGGCATGTCTCTTCCCTGTTTCTGGTAGGCCACCTGCCTCCTCCCCCTAATCTGTATTTCACTTGGGACAAACACCATGAACACTTGCAACAGGTGGCAAATGTCTGTGATAAATAAACTTCCCTCACAAGAGAGTGATCAGCATTTGGTCTCCCTGGATTTAAAGCAGAGTGCCCCGCCTCTTCCTATATGAACGCCTGGTTTCCTGTGGCAGAGGTTTTTGTTTTTTTTTAATTCTGGGGCAATTAACATAAGAAAAGCATGGTCAAGCTGGGTCAGACCAATAGTCCATCTCGCCCAGCTACCTGTCTCATCCCTATAGATCTATAAAAGTGTGAAGCCTCTTGGCCTCCACCCAATCTCTAATATCTGTTTACGTCCTTGTTTTCCAGAAATGCATCTAGACCACTCTTCAACCCTGCCCTGCCGCTTGCTCTGACTACATTTCATGGCAGCAGATTCCACAGAGTATGTTAATTGCCCCACTGACCAAAGAAATACTTTCTTCTGTTCAGCTTGGAACTGCTAGTGTCCGGTTTCATTGAACGCCCTCTGGTCCTAGTATTTTTGGACAGCACAACTGCTTGCTTGTGGTTTGTTCTTGTCCATTCAGTATCTCATAGACCTCTGTCGTATACCCCCCTCGATATTATTTTTTCCAAGCTAAAAAGAAGCCCTCAGTGTTTTAGCCTTTTTTTTTTTTATATGAGAGATGTCCCAATCCTCTTGCTATTCTGGTTGGCCTTCTTTGTACCTTCTCAAGCTCTTCACAATCTTTCTGAGATGGGACAACCAGAACTGTACGCAGTGCTCCAGGTGTGATCACACCAGAGTTCTATACAGAGGCAGGATAATGTCTTCGGATTTGTCATCAACACTTTTCAAAATTATTCCTAACATATAGTTGGCTTTTTTTTTTTTTTGCTGTTGCCGCACACTGTACTGATGGTTTAAGCATGTGGGTCACAGGAATTCCAGGTTCCCTCTCTTGACAGCAGCTTTCCAGAGTGGACACCAGCACTGTGTACGTGTAGTCTGCATTTTTTTTCTCCCACTGTGCATCACTTTGCAGTTGTCTATATTAAATTCCATTTCTCATTTCTGCATCCTCCTGCATTTTTATACAGTCCGCTTGTATTGTACCTGCATAAGTTTGGTATCATCTGCTAATATTGCAGTCACACTTCTAGATCATTTATAAACAAATTGAATAGTACCAGGCCTAGAACCAACCCTTGACTCCTCCAGTATGTGACCTGGCCATGCAATCCCATTCATTGTCTCCCTCCCTTTAACCAGTTACTGACCCATGAATGTATGGGCCACCTATCCCATCATCTATCACTTACAGGAGCAATCGCTTATGTAGTACTTTGTCAAATGATTTTTTTAAACCCCAAATACAGTTTTGACCGGTTTAACAGCTTTCATGTGCTTAAGTTACAATTTCAAAGAATTTTAAGAGACTTGTGAGACATGATTGACCTTCCCGAAATCTCTGCTGGCTATTCCTAATTATATCATTTCTTTTTATGTGCTCAACGATTCTGTTCTTGATAGTTTTCTCCACCATCTTACCTGGTATTAATGTCAGGCTTACAGGTCTACAATTTCCAAAATGGTCCATCCAGTCTGCCCAGCAGATGTTTAGGGTTGTAACTGCCGCTCCATGCAGAAAGATTACATCAAAAGTAACCACAGTTATCTTAATTCCTCATTTCCATCCTCTAGGGTCCTCTATGTTTATCACATGCCCTCTTGAATCCTTTTCCATTCTTGTCTTTACCACCTCTTCTGGGAAGGCAGCACCATTTCTGTGAAAAAAATATTTCCTGATGTTCCTACCCTCTTGGAGTTTCATGTTGAGACCCCTGGTTCTACAGCTTCTTTTCCATTGGAAAAAGTTTTGATTCTTCTGCATTATCGATTCCTTTCGGGTATTTAAAAGTCTGTGACATATCCAAACTCCGATTATCTTCTACAGGACGTGGCCACCGAGAGCCCGTGGAGGGAAGATGTGCAGGAGACCATGCGCAGGCCATGGTTGCATTAATGCACCCACAACCTCCGAACCATCCTCTCTCATGCAGCTGAGAAACCTGTCTGTCTTGACATTCCTCTCCGCTTGGCCACAATCAGGGAGAAATCCTCTTTAAAAGTTCCCACTCTCCTGGATCCGGGGGGTGTGAGGACTTTTTGTCCATAGAGCTATCCTCCACTCCTGCTATCTGAGCTGCGTAAAGCACCCGTAAGTGCTCCCTCTGCCCAGAGAATGAGAAGACTCATTTCCTTTGCCAGCCGAGAACTCCTGGTTCGACTCTGGTGATTCACGTTCGCCACTGCTGTTGCATTGTCTGAGAAGATTTGGGCGACCTATCCTTCAACAACCCAGGCAGACTCCTGTGAGATCTTTCTTCTGGCTCTCATCACTAGATAGCTGAAGGACCAACTGGCTTCCATGGGACTCTACGAGGTCCATAATTCAACAGCATTTAGCTGGATAACTCAGGCAGGGAAGGTCCCATTTTTTGGTTTCTTGAGCACGACCATCACCTTCGAGAAGATTCTGAGTCATAGCCAAGCCAAACAGAAATGCCCAGGACTGCAAAGTGCAGAAACCTTTGATTGTCCTTCCTAATAGAATAAGAAGATGGTCTTCCATGTAATCTAGGGATGTTAAAAAAAATTTCCCTGCCCCACCGCCATCAGGACAGACCTTAGAGTTTCTATCCAGAAGCAAGAAAGGGCTGGAACCTGCAAAATGATCTGTTTTTCTGAGGCTCAAAAGTTTTCTCAGGTTGATAATATTTAGGTTCTCTAGTGAGTCCTAGCTGGAAATGCAGAGGAAAGATATTTAGGTTTATGTTCCAGGAGCTTGGGCAACCTAGACTCTCTTAAGTCCTTGATTGTCTTCTTCAGATCTTCCCCCCAAAAAGGAGTTTTTCTTTAAATGGGAGCTTGCCAAGATGTGCCTTGGAAGCTGTGCCCAATTCCTCAGCCAGAGCAAATGGCAAGCAGACACCACCATGGTCACATGCCACAGGGACCAGATCATAAGAGGCATCCACCAGGAAGGCTGTGCCACCTCCTCCGGGCCCATACCAGCAGCCCCTGGTATCCCCATTCTGAGTCCAATGCAGGCACGCTCTTGCCATGTAGCCCCTACAGATTTCTGCATTGCAGAGCCAAACTAGAAACCTTGAAGGATTGCTTAAGCAGGAACGTGAATTTGCTGTCCTGAGCATTCTTCAGTGTTGTAGCTCCTTTCACAAGTTATAATGGTTTTCCTAGTGACCGCACACACCAGCGTTTCCACTTGTGAAGTCGTCAGCTTCTCCTCTCTTAGGTAAATTCTACTCATCACTTTTCCGACTCTCGGGTTTGTATCCAGAGACTCCCATTCTGCAGCAACCAACCCTTGATCACCTGATAAAGTAGAAAGGATCTCGCAGGCTCTCTCATGCCCATCCTAATAAGATTCCTCTGTAACTTTGTCGTCCATTATACCAAAGGCAACTCCGCTTTCTTAAATAGGCGAATCGCTGACGATTCTTCATTTTCTCTTGAAGAAATCTCTCCCTCCTCCAGATTCTCCCCCAGATCCCCCTGTTAATCCCTCCTTCAGGGACATCACTGATATTCTGGACTGAGAGGATCTTTTTTTCCTCCAACTCCTGATCTGCTACCTCTGGGAGAGCTCTCTCACTGCTTTTGTGCTCCCTGCTCCTGGGGAGACCTAAGAGAAGCTCCCACACCAGCACCTTGCTTTGAGCAGGCTGCCTGGTACAAAACTAAAACAAATCTGTGGGAGGGGGAAAAAGGAGGAGGTGGAGGATGAAGAAGTCAGCGAGACAGAGCCTAAAGGTCCCACAGCTGATCCTGGATTAGAATTAGCCTAGGATCCTGCTCCTCTCCCGAGGTAGCAGGGAGTTAGATAAGTGGCACCATTTCCACACTTTCTGTGGAGCAACACTGCTCCAAGATGACTTACCGTTCCCGCCGTGGCCAAAACTGCACCAGTGGGAAACACCCTCCTCTACGACCACTGTGGCCTGCCACTCAGGCACGGTTGGGCCTCGAACTTCAGCTCCCCCTCTTTTCACTAAGCAAGAGCGTCCATGGCCATTGGCTTCAGATCCAGTGTAGCACAGGCCGCACACACTACAAAGGCCGCTCTGCTTCTCAGCTGGTACCCGACGTGGCTCTCCCCTCTTCCTCAAAACCACTCACTGCCCTCGCAGAAGTAGCTGGAATGGGAGCCAGGACCCAGAACTGGCCCAGGCTGTATCTCCTGCTGCAGCCAGCTTCTCAGTCCCTTCTGCTGCTTCTGCCAACCCCTGCCCAGCTGGGGTGGCAGGTGGGGTTATTAGTAGGTGAATCTACCACAGAGCAGATGGCCAGAGGACGGAGGGGGAATGGGGCAAAGCTTTCGAAAAGGCAGAGAAGAAAAAAAAAAGGACAGCACCAGAGACGGCCTCAGTCTAGGAGTATTGTCTGATGTCTTCCTGGAAATCCTCTGCTCTAAGTCGACTCGACTGAGGGAGGGATCAGACCCTCAGGTTTGTTGCCCCAGAAGTCCAACCAATATTCACCAATTTCCTCTTTTTGCCAGGCCAAGTCCTGACTCCAGAAGGATGGGTATGCTAACTTACTATCTGCTGGAGGCAGAGAATACAGGTAAGCTGATGTCAGCACGGGAACCCTATATATATATATGTTGACATCAGCAAACCAGTTGATGTCTGTCTTCATCTGCTGGGAGAGGAGCATAACCCATTTGTCTAGACCGGTCTGATGGGTGGGTGGAATCTGCACTGCTATTGCCCATGCTGCATCTCTTCTCTTGTTGCATGGAAGACGTCAGTTCTCAGTGCTAGCAGCCTTACATCTTTCCGGTTCACTGAACCTTACAGCTAAGACTGATTTATTTTTTTAGTTAATCATTTTAGTACCGTCTCAAAGCCTGGCCCCTGTCAGAGTGAACTTTGTTCTGTTGCCTTTCCTCCGTATTATCAATGTTTCCCCAAGACTGAGATTATTTCCAGCACTTGTAAGGGAAGGAGAAGCTCTGTCCTGAAAACAGACCCTGCCCTGAGAAAGGAGCAAAGCCGCCATTAATTTTCCTGTCTGTGTTCCCCCCTCCTTCCTCACTCATTCTTGGAAACCAACTCTTTTAATTATAGTCACTGTGAAGAGACAGGAAATCCCCGGAGTCTGTTTTTAATGTAGATCGTATTACATTCGTCCAGGCTCGGCCTAGTAATTTTGTCCTTGAACTGCCAAGCGTGAGAAGTCCTGGGAAGGTCAAGCTCTCTCTTCTTCTCTAAAAGCCTCTAAAAGCCACCGACCTGAGTAAGTGCCCGAATACCCGGGTCACTTGCCCTGTCTGAACATCGCCCTCCTCAGCCCAGCTTCCAGGGTGCGCATAACTTCCGGTTGGATTGTGAGGAGGCGTTCCCGGGATACGTTTCAGCGTGGAAGGTAAACAGCACCCACGCATGCCGTTTCCAGGTGCCCACGCGCCATTCTTTCCCCCCCCCCCACCCTCGCCTGCAAAGTATTAGGGAGGGGTGTGGTGGGGGGAGGCCTTTTCCCATGTGCTAAATTTCAAAGAGAAACCATGCGGGTATTTTGCAACTGCCCAATGTGCTCAAAATTGCCCCCCCCCCCCCCCACCCCGTGTGACTGTGGTCAAGTGCTGTTGTCTCACTGTGTCTTGGATTATCCGACTGCAGCTGGGCAGTAAGAGCAGCAAGGCCGGGTGCCAGAAATGTGCAGTCAGGCCCTGCCACCCCCAAGAGAAGCTGCATCGATGCTTCTGAACTATTGAGCTGCAAAGCACATTGGGATCCTATGGGGATAAAAGAGGCTATTTATTTATTTATTTATCTAACAAAATGTATAGATCTGCTCTAGACTACGTTAGGCCATCTGTGTAAATCCAAAAGTGCAATTACTCTCGAGCTCAGGATTCAGCCGTCAGCGTTGCTGTTTCTTTTGCCGCTGACTGTGCGTGACCTTGGGGAAATCTCTCGGTCTATACGACTGAAAAACTAACAATGAATGATCAGAAATTTTAGGCTCTTTCAGAAAGACATTGCATTCCTGTGTGAGGATGCTCACAGTGATGGCGCTCCGATTAATAAAATATTAATTATTCTATTTATAGGAACCGCCAGTGTAGGGAGCCTTCTGCGTAGGAATCCCAGCATGTGGTGCCCTGAAGCCCAGGGAGGGGAGGAGGGATGGCTGCTTGCTATAGTGACGGCCCCTGGCCTACCAACGGCGAGGAGGGTCCCGGCCAGCTGGGCAGGGGTGGCAGAAAAATTACCCAAGGTCAATGAAAGAAAGAGACACGACATTTAAAAAAGAAATTTAAAAAAGTCCCGGCACATCCCTTCCTATAGAAATGCTATAATACTTGACATAAGAGCGTTTCCCCCTTATTAGACTTGCATCAAGCTCTCTCTCCTTAATGGAGGAGTCCAGTCCTAAAAGGGAGCAGGAACTCGGAAGTTCCTGCTCCCTTTTAGGACTGTACTGCTTAATTTAAAACAAAACCACGTTTTGCTGGCTGCTCCAAGTGTAAATTGTGACCCTGTGCCCTTTTCAGTGCAGGCGCGGAATATCTGCCTGTGAGCTATTCCACCCAGGACAGGGTGATTCTGCCCAAAAAATAGGCCCTGTGCCCAGGTAGATACCACGGAGAGAGTACACACCGGTACACTAAATAGACTGGCACAGGGATGACGGATTGACAGATACAAATAATATAGGTGAAGAGTTCAGGATTGCCAGCCCCCGGACCCAGCACTGGCTGGTTTTGGTAATTTAGCTTTCTGTCTTTCTGTTGATGCCCCTTTACTATCTTTAATTATGTGCTTTATTGTTTACCAGGAGCCTTATATTCGAGGAAGTTCACTGTGGACGGAGAGCAGATCTCTTTGCAAATTCAGGACACGCCCTTTGTGTCATTAGAGGTAAAGCATCTTCTTGGTCTTGACCTGGTGTCTCTCTCTGTGGCCTGCCAGACCCTGTCCTGTATGTTTGACTGCTGCAGGGTTCCTGTAACCATGCTGGGGGGGAACTGTGGCCACTTTATTCAGCGTCATCAAGTGCCACCTTGGATATGAGGGAGGGGAGCCCCGGGTCACCTCTTATCTCTCTCTCTCTCTGCTCAGCTTTCCTCGTTTTTTTATTGTGTGGCCCCTGCTTCCGGATTCTTAACCACTTTCTGGCCTTTTACCTTGCGCCGCGTGCGCTCCTGCTTAGCAGCCACTTATTCGGACTCTTCTGTGCCTTGGCTTCTCGTCTGGTCCTAGAGCAGCACTCAGAGGAAATAAAAAAAATACATTTAAAAAAAAAAAAGTGCCGAGAGCTAGAAATCTCCCAACAAGGAGAACAATTGCTGGCAGGTATCAAATCGACACGGAGCCGTTCTGTAAATTGGATACGCTTTTCTGTTTTATTTCATTCACGGACTTTGTCTTTTAAAAAGAATGAACTGTGCGTGCCGTTCTCATGTTGTTGGGGGTTTTGTTTAATTTTTCTAGGAGAGTAATTGGGGATGGGAAAGAAAGGGAGGGAATAAGGAGAGAGACCAGGGAGAGAGGTAGGAAAGAGAATATGATGGAGTAGAGTGAGGAAGATGGGAAGAAAAAAGACGAGGACTAGAGCAAAACTAGAGAAAAGAAAGCCCTGCTGGAAATTCTTCCGGGACCGTGCGGAGGTGGCGACAACCCCGGCAACGTGTGGTGGCAGAAGAAGCCTTCAGCTGGCGCATACACCACCTCTTCCTGTACGTCAGCACATTGAGCAGCTTGAAAAGTCACGGGGCTGGATGTGCCGATCCCGTTTAGCGGAGCCGACCCACAAGACCCGAAAGGGCTCGCAGTGCCGGAAGGGAGTGGGGTTCAGGGGCTATTGCGCACCCCCCCCCCCCTCCGAGGCTGGGTCGTAGATGGGGGTTGCCCCTCCCTCCTCCCCCTCCATGACGAAAGAACCTCACGAATAGCGATGTTGCTCTTTTTGGTCAGTCCCTCTGCTGTAATAGGGCCCCAGAATGCTTTCCTTTCTCTGCGGATATTCAGCTTCACCACCCCAGCCACCTCCTAGCTCTTCCATAATGCTGCCATATTATTCAGCAGGTTTCTCAGATTATATTGCTCCTCTGTTTAAACCGTAGGGGTAAGTAGCTTGTGATAAGCAATGCTTGCCATATTATAGCTGTTTCTAGCTTGGCAAGAGAAATCCTATCCACCAATTAAATCCGGTTATTAGCAGACTTACAGCGACACACATAAGGTCAGTGGCCATAATTTGGGCATTTTACAACGAATGTCAATTGGGGTTTTATGGTTTAAAACGCTTTCTGGATTCCCTCAGTGAACCTGCGGTCATGGAGCACTGAAAACCAACTGCAGAAAAAACTTAATTCACAAAAAGACTGTAATTCTCTTTATTCATAATTTCCGAAGCATGGGACCTATATAAATCTTGAAACTCATACGCTGCAGTTACTTTGGATAATCCTTATATTGGTCGAATATATACCCCAGATAGCTGTGCATGAAGGCTCAGGGCACTAGATCCCAGGCCTGGTTACAATCAAGCTGGAAGCCCATGGCAGAAGGAGGACGCTGACAGGTCGAAAGACAACGATGCACCATCATCCCCCTGACGGAGGCAGGCTGCAGGCTGCCCTTCAGCTAGTAAAACCTTGGACATGTCCCCCGTGGTCGAATTGTCACTCCATGAGCTAAGAGGCGCGTTTGCTGTGGGTCTGAAATGCTGCAGAGTGTCTTGTGACATTTGAAGTTCACCGTGGGGGAGACTGTGAAACAGAGCCAAAGTGCATTGCCTGCCTGAGGAAGTAAAAAACTGAGACTCGGATCTGTTTATCCAGTTTCTAATTAAAACCCCTAACTTTGGAAGGTGAATCGCACTGAGGGTCTTGACCGCGGTCGCAGCTGGACATGCATGTGGATGCTTGGGACTCCAGCCTTAGACATGTTAATGTTTTAAGAGAGGAAATAGTCTGTAACTGCCATGTCAGAATTCAAATGCAGAGTGATGATGGTTATTAGAAGCACAGACTGGGGCAGTAGAAATGCTCGCAAACATAAGCAGATAAACACATAAAAAAAGAAGAAAGATCGATGCCAGCGTCTACACAACTTAAAATATCACTTCCACGTTTCTTTGCTTTGTTGCATTCTCTTTTGGTCTGATTCTTAAGTTTCCCTTTATATTGGTCCTAATATATTTTATTTCTTGTATTTTTACATGATTTAAAATTTAAAAAGTTCATCTTGTACTCTGGCTCCCCCCTCCTTTGCTCCTTCTCATTCCTCATTTTTGACTGCACTTTTCAGTTATCTGTGCTGTATTCCTGCTTTAATGTGAATCAGTGTAACGCCGTCGTGGGGTTCAGACGAAGATCTGCTTTTCGGCTGCCGTGCATCGTTTGATGGCAGCCTGGGCGCTGTGATGGAAATCTGCAATGCAGTGATTCGGGCAGATACAGTAAAGTCCGCGGGAGAGCAGGCGAGCGCACCGCTCTCCTGTGCGCACGATTCTCTATTTAAATGAGGCCCGGCGGTAGAAACAGGCAAAAGGAGGCGCTAGGGACACTAGCACGCCCCTAGCGCCTCCTTTTGGCCCGGAGCGGCGGCTGTCAGCGGGTTTGACAGCCGACGCTCAATTTTGCCGACATCGGTTCTCGAGCCCGCTGACAGCCACGGGCTAGGAAACCGGATGCCGGCAAATTGAGCGTCCGGTTTTCGACCCGACAGCCGCGGGCCAACTTCAAATTTTTTTTTTTTAACTTTTTTACCCTTCGGGACCTCCGACTTAAATCACCATGATATTAAGTCGGAGGGTGCACAGAAAAGCAGTTTACCTTCAGATCTAAGTTGATCAGTGAGACTGGCCGATGAGATCTGCACTGTGTTGGATCCCTGCCTGGCTTAGCTATAACGGTTATTCTTGTAGTAGATAAAGATCCCCCTTCCCTTATGTAATTAAAGAAATCAGTCCGAGGGAAATACCAGCATACGGGAGTATTGTTTATAAAACCCACTCGAAAATCCTTCTAGGCCAAGGCAGTTTTCCATTTTCAGCTGTTTAATCACATTTCAAAGCTCAGGCGTGCTAACGGGGTTATCCCGAAAAACCTGTTTTTTCCTAGAGAGCACAGGCAGTGATACAGAACGAATGTAATCATCAATCTCGAGGTCCACAATATTCTCATCTTGGCTGTACAGAGTCACATAAAATTGGGTAACACACGCCTGGATATGAGAGGAAGTGGACACTATCTTCCCCTGAAAAGTTTTAATTTCAGCTAAAGAGCCCTGAGAATAAAAAGCCTTCAAACGTCTGGCAAGATAACACCCAGCTTTATTTCCTCCCTCGCAAAAAGACTGCTGAGGAATGGCCAATTTATAATTCAGGGAGGCATCGTCAAGCGTCTGCAGTTCAGACACTGAGGGAGATTGGCTGCTCGTATGTAAACTGGAAAGATGAGATATCTGGGCCATAAGTAAAGACCTACGTTTTTCTCACTCCGTTTTGTTTTGTTTTTTTGCATGATGTCTTTATTGAGTTTTCAAATTCAACAAAAATATCGGTACATAAATGTCAAAAACAATTCACCCTTTACAATGTACACTAACATCCCACCCTCTCTACCCCAAAAGCCCCTTCCCCCCCATCCACCAATCCCACAGCATGTAGAGAGCCCGCCACACAAACTGAAGTACAGAGGATTATCCTGTAAATGCCTCGTTTCTAATGTACAAAATAAAACAAAACAATCATTGGTACACTGACATAGATGTTGTTCGATCAGATACAGGGAACCTATTTTGGAGATCTGGGGTAATTGCGCAATGAAAGGGCCCCATATACCAGGGAAATGTTTTGCCCCCTTACCCCCACATCCCAGACACCAGGTTTCATAATCCAATAATAACAAGTCTAACATTTCTGCATACCAAAAATAAAATGTAGGTGCATCTCCCACAATCTATCTGGCCAGAATATGCGGTAACTCCTCACTATACACAACCCTTTAGTCAGAAACTTTAGTTCACTTTCGGTGCCGGAGACATAATCTGATATGACCCCCAAAATGCATATGGATGCCTTAGATGGTATCCCTATCTGAAATTTATCATAATTTATCCAAAACTGCTGAATGGGGGCACAGTCCCATAGGCCATGACATAGCGTGGCCATGGGTTCAGGACACCTGAGACATTTCGGGCTGTCAATGAGTTTCAGTCTAAAAGCTCATTAAGGGGATATGACAGTTCTACGAAGAATTCACAAATGTTGAATTTTTGATTTGGTAGTCCTGTGTTATATTGTTTTATTGTTTAATGTTTTTGTAAATATGTGTTATGAGTGTTTTTATGAAAACTGCCTAGAAATGTTGATAAGCAGCTTATAAATTTTGAATCAATAAATAAAATAAATAATGTTGGTGCAATAATCGAAAAGGTGGATTTTAAAAGTCTGGCAAGCGCAGCAATTAGGGGATGCAAATTGCGTTTGCGCACGTCCACCGTATTTTAAAAGCTGCCCAGATATGTGCCTATCTCCCACTGTGCGCCCATCTCACTCTGGTTCAGAAAGGGGCGTGGTCTGGGTGGAGTCTGGGCGGGGCATGGGCGTTCCAGGGCGGGGCTGAGAGAGGTGCATGCAAATCCTTATGTGCCCGGGGGCTCGGCCAGGTCTAGTGCCGCGTAAGTTTACTTCTGCTGTGGAGGAGATGTAAGTTTAAAAACTACTGGATCATACTAAGTAGGAGGAACCACAGGAAAGCAGTCTTTTGGGCTTTTTTTGTAGCTTTGTCAGGTGGGGGGTTTCAGATGGCTCGGAGAACATAAAGACAACGCTGGCATTAAGTTTTCCATGTTAAAACCTGTGCATTGGGCACCCGGTGATTTTTTTGTATCGGGGGTAATAGCTAATAGCCTCATCTATATGCATTTACACGTGATGAGCGCTGTTAGCTGTGCGCTGGTTTGGACGCACGTTTTGGACGCGCTAATCCCCTTTTGCATGCATCATTTAATCAAATGCATCCAAAACACGCGTCCAAGAGCTTGTTAGCCTGTGCGCCAGGCTCAGTGCACGATATAGCATCGGCCTGTTTGTCCGTTGTTCCCGTGCTGCTTCAAAGCCTCACAGGAAGGCATCGAGCCAGGGAACTGTAGGTGAGAGAGAGAGAGTGCAAACATTTTCAGTGGTAAAAGAGGAAGTCTCCATGAGAAATTACTGTGCATTAACTGGTCAGCAGCTGTGCAGGAACAAACAGCTGCTCAACAGAAAATGAACGCTTCTCTTCTTAAAGTACTGCCCGTTCTTATACACAGCTGGTGGAGGGATTGTTTTTAACCCCCGAGTGCACTGTGCTACTTGCAGTTCTGCTGCTTCCATTTCACATTAGTTCTACAGATAACGATGCAGGCCCTTTGGAATGTGTTGTGGTCAAATGCTTTGGGGTCATTGGAAGCAAATGGATTATAAATGTAAAATGATGATGATCAGGTAGAGGTATCCAAAAGCCAGGCATAGCCTAGGCTCTCTCTCCAGAGATTAGATCAGCTGGCAATGCCGCTCCTTTTTCTCGGAGTTAAAAATAGAGTATTCTCCTTTTTTCCGTGCTCCTGGAATTTCCTCTCTCCTGTGCATTTCAGGAGAGAGAGAATGAACATCTCTCTCCTCTCTCTCTCTCTTTTTCTCTCCAAATTATCCCACCGAAGCAAGCATAGGCCATGGCTGGAGCTTGGGACTGCATCGGAACGTCTGGTTCTGTCTTAAACGTATGATATTTAAGTCGCTTAGCAAAGGGCGGCAGCTAACACAGCTGGCTCATCATGTAAGAACAATTAGCGATGGCATCAGGTCAGGCTGAGGCCATCCCGATTTGGATGCAATGCGTTTAAATCTGCACTGAGGCAAGATGGTGGAAGAGAACCGATTTCACACTCTTAAAGCCAAACAAACTGATTTCCAAGCAAAGTGGCTGTGTTTATTCTGCATCCATGCAATATTAGATTTTGGTCCATTCTCCGAGTGCATAAGCAAGTAAAAGGACTGCTCTGTCAACTGCTCTTGCATATATTGTAGTTAAATAATAAAAGAAGAATATATGTTTCAGCAGACATATTTTTTTGGGGGGGGGGGGCACATGTCTTTTCTATTATTTTTTGTGCCTTTGGGACATTCCAGTCTTTCAAGGGCAGCCTTTCCAGATGTTTCTTCTCCAAAGTATGAACACTCGGCTGATTTATTAAAGTCTAAAGCAAGGGATGACACCAGGCTTCCACGACTTGAAAACACAAATGTTGGTTTTTAATTAATTTTGGAGGTTGTTTTGAAAAGGACCCTGGCAGCTGTAAATACCACTTCGTCTGCCAGATGTTTGAAGTTAATAACCACTGGATTTAAATTGGGAAGAAAACCTTGAACTAAATTACTTAACATTTGGAGAGCTGAGCCTGACCGAAAAACACAAAAGACAAAAAATTCAAGCAAAAACATTTTCAAAGGGGTGGTAGCAGATGAGGATCGGTTGTTGTAGAACGGTTTAAAGAATGTAAAACGGGCTCTGGCGTAAACGCTATTTTCATGATGATAATGAGGCCTGTCTTCTCTGGGAAATGAAAGTGTAAGTGTTAGGTTTTCGAAGTGTTTGGTGGATTCTTAGGGCAACAGTGATCGAGACTCCCGCGGGGAACTGTAGCACCAGGCTAGACTCAGATGCACAAAACACAGAGGTAATAACTTTATTATGCAGCTTGTAGAGTTTGCCAGAGGTGGCAGTAGAGAGGAGTTTCTGTAGCAGCAGTCTGGGGTCCTCGGCGGAGGAGACCCGTCCCACAATGGTGGTGTAGAGAGCTCCGATGCAGGTATTCAGTGAGGAGCTGAAGGTGAGACAGACTGGCAGATGTTAGTACTCACTCTCTTGTAGCTGTAATGGTAGAGTTGGTAGCAGGCACCAGGATAGACAATGCAGGCCCTCGAGGAGTGAGTACCTGGATTCAGGATAGGCACCTGTAAATAAGCAAAGGGCCCCCGAGGAGCGGGTACCCAAGTTAGTAGAACCCCGGAGGGTGGAGAGAGCTTCCAGCAGCAGCCAGAAGCGGCAGAGCAGCTTAGACCGGACGAATCCAATCCTTGCTAACTCAATGGTGGTTAGCAAGTGGGCAGGCTAAATAGTCGGAAGCAGTGACGTCACTCGAGGGAGACGCCCCCGAGGTTCGCGCCAACACTGCAGTAAAGACGTGAGACGTGCGCGTGCACACGCCCTAGGAGGCCCTCGGGTAGAACGTGGCGGGACGCCGCGCCATAGCCGCTCCGGGGACGCCGGAGGGTGCGGCTAGGAGACGCTACGGACGCCATTCTCCCGAGGCTGGTGGAAAAGCAGAAATAGAGGTGAGGCATGTGGGACGAAGCCGTCTGAGTCCAATGGACGCAACAGTAAGTTTCGGCCAGATTCACACCATTTCCAACAGACTCAGTACTTGGCCAGGAGCAGCAGGGCTGGTGCTAGCTTGTTTGCTACCCTATGCTAACAATTACTAAGTTGCACCCTCTATTCATTCAGTCTCTGTCCCAGGCCTGCCAAATAAAGCCCAGCTCCCTTCAGTAATCTAAACTTTAAAAAATGCCCCCCCTCCACCCTCTGAATCTTCACCCCACTCCCCTGGAACCCATGGCCTGTGCAAGGATATTAGGTGTCCTGCGTGAACCTTATAGTCTTGCGCCTCCCCCCCCACCACACACAAACACACACACACATCAACACACACACACAATTAAGAATTATGCATTTATAACAATAGATTTTAATTGAAAAATAATTAGGCGGCTACAGATTCCTACATAGAAACTATTTGCTAGCAGAATACCTATTCTCGGGCACACATGCAGAATACAAATAGACCCTTAATAAATACAAAATAAAGAGACCATAAAGTACAAATAGAAACGTGCATACAAAAACTGAATTGGAAACCGCAACAAGCCAGACTCTGTATATAGTGTAACTATAGAAACCAGAAACATCACCATTCCTCATTAAACAAAAAAATAATAATAAAATCAAGAAATATAATAAATACATTAATCAAAACAGTAAAACCATACTGATAAAAATATTTCAAAACAGCTGAAAAAGGACACCAAAAATTAATAACTCATATACAAGTTTTTAAAAAGCTCCCAAACACCAATAAAATATTTCAAAATAGCAGACACATCAAATAACACTCTAAAATTAAAACTAATAAGGAAACAAAAATTCCCACAATTCATACCTAGAAAGTTTTGATTTCCAGTCAACATGAGATTGTCTTGGATTGGGGGTGGGGGAAGAAAGCCACAAATGTTCTCTCTCATAAACACACTCTGTAACACACATATGTTCATTCATTCACTCACACATTCCCTCTCTCACATACACAGTCATGCTGACAAACATATTCCCTCTCTCACACACACATGCTCTCTTGCCTCTCTCATATACTCTCACACACATGCTCTCTCTGTCTCACTCATATGCACTCTCCCTCACATATGCTCTCTCCGTCTCTAATTTTAATACAATGTGATCATTTTAATAAAATTTGATATACCACCATGCTCAACAAATCTCACACCCGCTCTCTCCCTAACATACACACTTTCTCATTCATGCATGCTCTCTCTCCTCCTCACATACATAGTCTCTCATTTATCTGACCCACCTAATGTATGACTCCTGCAGTTCTGGAAGTAAGTCCTGCTGGCACCACAGGATCTATGAATTAGCAAAAAAAAAAAACCCCACAGGAACACTAGCAAAAACACACACACAGGTTCTCTCACACACTCTCTTTCTCTCTCTCACACACACGAAGCAGGCTCCCATACGTGTGCTCGCGCGCGCACACACACACACACACACACATTCTTTCTCTCTCTCTCTAAGGGCCTGGGCCTCTTCTTCAGCCACCAGCGGGATGGGATCTGCTGGCAGTTGCCAGGTCCTCACTTACTCTCTTCAGCCAGTGTGGGATGAGCTCCTTGACGGTCTACTGAGCCTCTCCTGATATTTAGCTGCAATGGGATAGACTCCATAGCAGCCTGCCAGGTTGTGGCGTGGGCGACAGCAGGAGTCGTGTTTAATCAAATGCCGTTTCTTGCAGCCGCGGGGCTGATCTCACAGTAATTTGCACTACCTGGTTGAGTGCAAATTGCCCCCTTAAAGGTGAATTTTAAAAACCCAGTGTGTGCATTAATTATGGAATGCATGAATAAGTCAGATTGCTGGAATTTAAATGATTTTGAATAGATAAATACTTCGGTCGCAGTGCTAGAGGGGGATCTCAGGTCATGATCTGAAGCAGGTTGGCCCATTTAACTTCTCAGACATTATGCAGAATTAGTCCTGTCCAGCACACGGACAGGAGAACCCCAAGGTGGAAGTTGGGGAGTAGGGGGTCAGTAGCCAAGCAGGAGGGACATAATTCCAGCATGCAATGAGAAGACAGCAGGCTCCTGCGAGCTCTGTCTTTCAGCTGAGATAAGAAACCAAGGTCCTGTCTCCTATGGATATTAAACTTCCCCTAGCATTTTTTCAGTAGATGCTAATCCCAATGTCACGGTTTAATTCCAAACACTGGGAAAGATCACATGGGCATGACCTGAATCAGATGTCCTTCTGCCTCAGCTCTGGATGCCACCCCCAATTAAAATCAATAAAAGTGCTGAAAAGGTTTCAAGTGAGTGTCGAATTCCTGTGCTCTCAAAGACTTATCCCTGACTTGATCTCTTTGCGACTGTTAGGGTTTTCTATGTTTTGGGCCCCTGGGCCGACGGGAGCGAAGGTACCACCCACAGGGAGGAGCCCTGTGAGCCTCACCTTCGGGAGGCGAGATCTCGGCAGGCTTCAGACACAGCTGTGGAATAGAGTCTATTAAGAGAGAGAAATACTGTCCAAGAAGCGGGCAGTGCAGAGACAAGCACAATATTTGTGAGATGGGGTATACCCAGAGGGAATACCTCCTAGTAGCAATCTGGTAATGGTCCGCAGAGCGGGGGTGCACTGATAAGGTCCTCTCGTAGAGATGGCAGCGCAGGGTTCACTAGCGGGGTTCCTCACGTAGATCTGGAATGGTAGTGGCCCGCAGCGCGGGGTATGCCAGAGGATTCCCACGCCTATGTGATCCCCGGAATCAAGATGGCGGTCGGCAGCGCCCACGCCGTCCCGGGAACGCCAGGCGGGTCGGTACTAGTGGCGGAGGCTGCCACTTTCCCCAACGGAGTCACAGAAGAGAAGAGAGAGGCGAGCAGCCGTCTGTGACCGACGGGCGTAACAGCGATGACCACAAGATTTGCTAAAAAAAAGAGAAAAATTAGCAGCGTGGCGGAGATTCTAAGATGGCAGATGCACCTGCAGATGGTGCTGCTAATGGTGATGGTACAGGCTTGTTAATTTAAAAAGCGATGGACTCTGTTAGTGGCGCACTCAAGGCATATTTTGCAAAATTAACAGATAAACTGGAAGTGCTGAATGCTGCTATGTCTGATATTGGTAAGTGAGTGGACCTCATTGAGCAACGTGTTTCAACTGCAGAAGATGATGTATTAGCTCTGCAAGGCCGGGTGCATAATTTAGGTAAAGATAAGGCTGCGATGGAATGGAAGATTGACGACTTAGAAAATCGCTCTTGGCGAAATACATACGTCTGGTGGGCCTAGCTGAATCTATCCCAGACGCAGAGCTACAAACCACATTAGAAGCCTGGCTGCTGATGCAGCTACATTTACCTGAATTACAAGGCAAGCTGTCGTTTGAGCGAGCGTGCCGGCTTGGTAATAGACAGGCAATGGGGTTGTTATAGCTCGGCTGTTAAATTATGCCCATAAAGCAATACTGTTCCAAGCCTTTTGTAAGCATGGTTTGCTTTTGTTTCAAGATTTTTTGCCTACAGTGTCACAGCAATGTAAGGATTTTTCAAGCATTTGGGATCCAGAAGTGATCCAGGAAACTAGAGACCGGTGAGCCTGGCTTCAGTGCCAGGAAAAATCATGGAAACTATTCTATAGATCAAAATCACAGAGCATATAGAAAGACATGGTTTAATGGGACACAGTCAACACGGATTTACCCAAGGGAAGTCTTGCCTCACTAATCTGCTTCATTTTTGTTGAAGGGCTTAATAAGCATGTGGATAAAAGGTGAACCGGTTGGGGGGCGGGACCTAAGAGGGCCGCTCGATAGAGTAGCACGACTTTGAGCTCCTGCGTTGCCTGAAAATTTTACTTGCTAAAGAATTACCTCTAATGGGAAGGAAGCGAAAACCACGAGGGGAACCATACCCTACAATTCCCCCGTCGTCGACGCCGATCTCGGGGCCAACGGATGCCCATATCGTGCACAGAGAGGCAAACACGGGAAATGCTCAGCTGCTGGAGATTTGGGGAGGAGAAGTTGAGCTCCCCTCTCTCCCAGGCTCGATGTCACCTTTGAGCCCCGCGACGAGGACACCGCCGGAGAACCCAGCAGGCGAGAGAGATACCCTGATCCAAACAGGCACGCCAGACGACCGAAGGGCATATCCTGGCAGGGAACGGAGGGGTTGAAACGCCACCAGCAAACCCAAGTAACATCGAGGGAGTAAACAACGTGAATGCAGCTTCTTCGTTGTTGGACAGATCTGGGGGAATAACTGTGGTCCCAATTCAAAGTATTCTGAGGTGGTAAGACCTTCTCATTTTTCAATGGAAATTTTATGGGAAACAATTATTGAGATGCGCGCTTCTATAATACAAATTGTTCAGCCATTAACAGTAAAAGTTGCTCGTTTTGAAGAGGAAGTGAAAGTGCTAAAACATGCAACAGTGGAGTTGGAAAACCAAGGAATGTCTAACAGACAACAGATACTGGAAATTAAGGCAACACAGGCAACGTTTATTAAGGACAGTAACTGTACTGCAAGGAAATTAGAAAACCTGGAGAATGTGAGTAAATATAGAAACCTGAGATTTATACATTTCCCTCAGGTACCATTGACACCCCAAGAGACCTGTTTAAACGTTATTTGTTGGAAATACTAAAAATAGAAGAGGCAGCAATGCCCCCCATCTCAAAGATGTTTTATGCATCCAAAACAAGAAGATCTGAGGAGCAAACTCAAGGGAGAAGATCTATAGACCCTGGGCAAAATCAAATAATTGATATTTCTAACATCTAGAAAGTTCAGACACTGACTTGGCGACACCAGCAACATTAATAGTAGGCTTAGCATTGGATCATGATAAAGATTGGCTACTGCGGTTGTGTTTACGGTATAGAAACGAGGTATTTCTTGGTTGTAATATCAGAGTTTTTCCAGATGTCTTGCGTGAGACACAAAAAAGGAGAAAAGCCTTCCTACTGTTAAAACCGCAAGTTTTGCTTATTGGGGGGGGGTCATTCTTTTTGAAATTCCCTTGCAAATGTACTGTTAAGTACAATAGTAATACTTATATTTTATGACCCTCCACAGTTAACCCAGTTTTTAATAGGGAAAATGTTACCCCAGCAAGTGCCAACATTGAACTGCTTGTCCTTAATAATGAATAACTCTCTGTATCTATCGAACTAATATGTTGACATAAGATTATCTTAAATTTCTTTGTTGAGTAAATCCTGCCCCCCATTACTGGTGGACTTCATTGCAGAGCTGCGGAAGATGTTAGATTTTCCTTTAAAGGTTTCAATTGTAATTGGATGTAGTAACATCTCTGTATTTCATTTTTCAAGAGAAATTCTTGTAATAAGTTTTGTTAAATTGCATAAAAAAAAGAAAAAGGTGAACCGGTAGATGTAGTGTATTTGGATTTTCAGAAGGCGTTTGACAAAGTCCCTCATGAGAGGCTTCTAAGAAAACTAAAAAGTCATGGGATAGGAGGCGATGTCCTTTCGTGGATTACAAACTGGTTAAAAGACAGGAAACAGAGTAGGATTAAATGGTCAATTTTCTCAGTGGAAAAGGGTAAACAGTGGAGTGCCTCAGGGATCTGTACTTGGACCGGTGCTTTTCAATATATTTATGGTTAATCTGTTTTTATTATTATTGTAATCAAAACACAATCTTGTACAGATAAACACTCAACAGATCACTGAACCGGATAAGCTAACAATCATAAAGGAATATAACTGCAGCGGAGGAGACGGGCGTGAGAGCACTGGCACATCCCGCCCCTGCAGGTCAACAAACATAAGAACCCTTTATTCCACAACTATAAAGCAGTGAAAAAATACAGAGTCCTCTATTCCCCCCCCCCCCAACCCAGCCCCCAAGTTTCTCTAGAGAGAGACCTTCACGTGAGTAGAATTAGAAATAATAATGCAGGTAATAATACAAATTGGGATTCGGGCGCATGTAGCACTATAATAGTAAAGTGGCTCAAAGCTGCCAGACAAGAAGCCTTTGATCCCAAGGTGATGTCCCAGGCGATCCAGTTATGAGATGTTATTTAATACTAAGCTCCGTGCCTTTGGGGATAAGTGAGTCCAAGATAGTTGAGCCAAGTGCCCGTGAAAGCCTGCTGTTTCTTGAAAGAGTTATGTGATGCTTTGTAATCCATAACCGCCAGATGGTGCAATAAATTGCGCCAGGTCCAGTAGGAAGGACCCGCGGCCTCCTGCCACGCCAACAAGATTGATTTTTTTTTTTACCCAGAAGACATGCTTTGCGGAGCAGTAACGTGGCACCTCGAGGTTTAAGTCCCGTAGGCCTCATGTCCTCGAAGAGAATGGCCCCCAAGTCCATAGGGATATGATGCCTTAAAAGTGTGGAGATATATCCCAGGACCCTGGCCCAGAAGCGTTGGACTACAGTACAGGACCAAAAAGCATGAGTCAGCGTGCCCCTTTCTGTCTTGACACCTAGGACACTGCTGGCCTTGGGCTATGCCTGCTTTAAAAGCCTGCCATCGCAACACGTAGGCTCTCCGTAGGGCCTTCAGGTGGAGTTCATGTAACGCCATATTACCAGTCAGGTCTTTTAACGAACGGAAGCTTTTACGAAGCATGTCCTCCTGCACCTGAGTGTCCCCCATCTCTCCGCCAGCTATCCATGATGGCGGTGTAGGTGGGAGGAGCGGTAAGTTGTCTTAATCTTGTTCCGAAGGGTAGCCACCGAACACGGACTCCCTTCTGGCCTGAAAAGAGTGTCCAGCAGGTCTAACAGTGAAGTCGCGAGGTCCGTTTTGGGTAAAGTGGTCACATAGTGCTGGAGGTGCAGATAAGAAAAGTAATTTGGCACTGGACAGACCATATTCCATTTGTAATCATTTCTGATCATGCTCCAGTTCGATGTACCCTAAACACTGTCTTTAGATCGGGCGAAACTTTGGAGAATTCCTCTTTGGCTACACAGCGACCTGATTTTGCAGTTTACTTACAATATAAATGGGAGCAATATGCTGATTTTAATTCTCAGCATATGGATCAACCCGTCCTTTTTTGGGAAACTGCAAAAACAGTGTGACATGGGGACATTATTAGCTATGTTTCGGGGAAAAGGAAGACATGGATGAAGGACATCATCTCTTTGGAGACTAAATTAGAATCCCTTAAGCAATCTATGCTACATACTCAGGAATTCTGTGTGCTTAGTGAATTTTTAGCCCTACTGCATTGCAGAGCACAGCTTCTCTACAATCCTTAAACTGTAAATTTTATTTACATGCAGTGAGCCAGACAAATTGCTCTCTCGTCTGGTGAAAGTGAGTGGTGAGTCTAAGTTTATTGCCACTGTCAAGCCCTCGGCAGGTCATTCCCAACATAATGTCCAAGGGATTTGTCATATTTTTTGACAATATTATGGAGATTTATATTTGCTAGGAACAGTCTGGAGTATGTGACAAATTTTTGAGAACTTAGCATTGCTGAAGCTCTCCCAAACCTCTTTAGATAGGCTGAATGCTCCACATATAAAGTGCGTTGTATAATTGGCTCTCTCCCTTCTTTAAAATCTCCAGGTCCAAATGGCTTAAACTGTGATTTTTATAAAATTTTGTCTGAATGGGGTGGTTAGCCCATTCTGTTCTTTATACTCCAATATGGTGAAACAGGGATCAATGCCTCAGCTCCCGCAGCAGGCTGTAATCACCCTACTACCTAAACCAGGGCACGATTTGCAAAACCCAGCCTGTTATTTCCCTGTTAAACCAGGATATTAAAATATATGCCAAGATACTTGCTAATACATTTGCCTTCCTTAGTATCTTCCTCACAAGTGAGATTTTATTGCAGGGCGCCGTTCGAGTATTAATATACGGAAATTGTTAGCAGCTCTAGAAGCTTGACGGCCACAGATCAGTGAGAGATCCCCCCTGATGGTAGGTGTAGATGCAGAGAAGGTGTTTGATAGGGTCTCTCTGTCCTCTCCATTTGTGGGATTTGAGGGGCCTATCTTACAATATAGTCAAGCCCTCCGTTCCAGTCTGACTGCACGCGTTTGTGTAATCAGGGTTCTGTCGGAACAGTGAGGGACCAGGCAGGGATTCCCTTCATGGCCCCTGCTTTTTATTTTATCCCTGGAGCCCCTTCTGCTGACTTTGGAGTGTGAACCACAGGTATCGTATATATCAATTGGAGAAAGCGGACTTAAGTTATTATCATTTGCCAATGATATTTTACTACTTTTGACAAATGCTAAGTTTTCATTACCATCAGCTCTAACCTATGGCTCTTTTTCCGGCTTGAAGATAAATTTGGAAAAGTCCGAGGGATTAAATGTCTTTGGGGGTTTGGCCTCTACTTGAGTAGACTTTCCACTTAAGTGGGCGACTGGTCAACTTAAATATTTAGGAGTCTGAATACCCTGTGATCCATCTCAATTATATCAGGCGAATATTCCCAGGATGTTGAAAGTATTTGAGAACAAGCTGAAGAGCTGGGCACCTTTTCCCTTGTCATTTCAAGGAAGAATCACCTTGATAATAATGATTCTTTTCCAAAATTATTCTATCTACTGCTTATGTTGCCTATGATTATTACCAGGCACTGTTGCGATCCGGGGCGGCCCCGGGATCGTTGCCTACTCGGTCGCGGCCTCGGTGTCCTCCCGCGTCCCCCAGGCCTCCGGGGACCTCCCCCGCGTCAGCCCCGACATCGGGCAGCATCGCCCGGGCCTGCAGGGCCCTCTCCTGCTCCGTTTCCGCCCCGCCGGAGCAGTCAGCGTCCTTCGGCGGCTGGCCCCGCCCCCTAGACACGCGCGTCTCAGCCTTCTATTTAAAGGGGCCAGCGCGGGAAACACTCAGGACTGCCTCCGATGACGTCAGACGCTGCAGGGCTACTTAAGCCCTGCAGCTGCTCTCCTCCAGTGCCTTGCAACGAGGTTCCCAGGTTCACTCCTGTCTCCAGTTGCTGCGTTCCTGATCCTCTTGTTTCCCTGTGCTTCCTGATCTCGGACTGGCTTACGGTGACTCTCGGCTCCCGACTCTGGACTGGATTACGACGACTCTTGGCTTCTGACCCGGCGCGGCTTACGTGTTCTCTCTGGCTCTAGATCTTGGACTGGCTTACGACGACTCCCGGCTCTCGAACCCTGGTGTGGCTTACAGCGATCCTTTGGCTTCTGATCCCGGACTGGCAAGCGACGATTCCCTGGCACACGACTCTGGACTGGTGAGCGACTACTTCGGACTCCATCTGACTCCGCCCCCGCGGGCTCTCCTAAGTCCCAGCGGCCGGGTCCCTACGGGCTCCTCCTGGGGGGACGCCGGCTTCCAGGGTGAATCTCCTAAGTCCCAGCGGCCGAACTCCTACGAGCTCCTCTTGGGGAGGCTCGGCTTCCAGGGCGAAGATCTTCTCACCATCGCACCAGCTTCACCGTTTCGTCCTTCCTTGCCACAGCCCTTGGTCTCATAGGGCTTTCCGGGATTCCACTTCAGCCACTCAGAACTCGGTCCTTGCCGCCTTCCGATCGGGACTTCCGCTGCCACCTCACTCAGCGGCTCGTCATCTGGTTCCGATCGGTCCAAGGGTCCACGAATCCAACAGGCAAGTGGAGAACAAAGAACACACCAACGGGATGAATCCAACTAAGGCAGGGGTGTGACAGGTCGGGTGAACCATCTACAGGCACAAAAGCCGTACTGGAGTAGAAAAGGTTTTATTCACTCAATGGAATTATCAGGCAGACATATCTTGCATTTGAAAGCAGTAGAACAATTAATTGTAATAACATTGTTGGTCCCCCGACGGCCGTGTTTCGCACTGGCTGTATCAGGAGGGATAGAACAGGAGATCAAAAACATCTTCAACAATTTGGGAACAGACAGATCTGTGAAATGTAAAAGTAGATGATAAATGACAAACACCCGCAAAAACACTCAAAAATAGAATAACATTCAAAGGTATTCCCAAGGTGAAAATATGAAATAATATAATTGTGGTTACTAGCATAAGGAAGACATCTCTGAAAAGGATCCGGGGTGACAACCATGCAGAGCAACAAACGATGGTAAAAGATCAGTGGTAAAGCTCCTGTTTTGGGCTGCTCTCATTCACCTTCCTTATAAGCAATGCCAAATACCATGCTTTTAGGTCTTTTTAAAAAGTTTTAAATTCAGATTGCAATCTCATTTCGGTGGGTATTCTGTTTTTGAGTGTTTTGCGGGTGTTTGTCATTTATCATCTACTTCTACATTTCACAGATCTGTCTGTTCCCATATTGTTGAAGATCTTTTTGATCTTGTGTTCTGTCCCTCCCTTCAAATGCAAGATATGTCTGCCTGATAATTCAATTGAGTGAATAAAAACCTTTTCTACTCCAGTACGGCTTTTGTGCCTGTAGATGGTTCACCCGACCTGTCACACCCCTGCCTTAGTTGCCTATGATTATTTGGCATAAAAATCTGTTGAGTCTTAACTACTTGTGTTCCAATTTCTGTGGATAGGGAAAAGGGCAAGAGAGGTTCTATGACAGCTGATGAAGGAGGGCTCAATTTTACTCATTTTCAATCCTATAATATGGCAATTTTGTTGGGATCCCTCTCAGAATGGTCGAAAGACTCTAGTTGTTTCATGGATGTAGCATCTCAGAAGCAGATTGTCTATTCCTGGATTTAAAACATGTCCTCCATGCAGATAGCAGGTGATTGCCGAAGTTGATGGCTTTCCGTGTATTGCTAGTCTCAACTCAGAAAGCTTGGGATTTTTTAAGAGCTCTAAAGAGGGGGGTACAGGTTAGGGCCACACCATTATTCCTATCTGTGGTAATCCTGACTTTACCCCAGCTATGACATGTGCTACTTATAACAGATTAGCGGATAAAGGGATTTCTACCCTGGGTGATGTATGGGTCCTGTAAACCACTGTGATGGCTTCCTTTAATACTCGTCTCCAGGAAAAAGGCATTCCAGACGTGAATTCTTTATGTACTGTACCTACAACTGAGCCATTATCTTTTTCTATTTTCGTGCGATCTGATACTCCTTATATCTCTGCAGCATTTGATTCCTTTTTGCAGGAGATTGGCAGAAAGACCCTTTCAATATCGCGCCTTTACAAATTGTTAAATCCGTGCCGTCATTCCTCTGTTTTGACCGTGCTTGCTATTGTGCGGGGAAGGGACTGCAGTATTCCATTTACAGCTAACCGTAGTATACTCTGTACTAAATCTATTCCAGCTGTTTCCCTCAGTGAACCTCAGGTATTCTCTAGAGGCTACACGAGCCAAACAAATTGCAATTGTTAAATCAGACGCCTGTATGAAACGAAAGGCTCAAGGTTCTGTATCACTGTTAATGGGCAGGCTCACTCATGCAAACTTTCTGGTCAGATGTAATTGGGTATTTGAGAATTCACTTTTCAGTTGAGTTTTGTATACTGGGGTATTTGGATCCCCCATATTTTGGTGGGGAGGTTTCATAAGTTACTCTTGATGACAGGCATTCTGCTGGGAAAGAAATGCATACTTTACAGTTGGTTAAAGCCTAACCCCCCACCCCAACCTTTGTCTGATTGGATAATGAGGATGACTGACATGGATTATTTGGAATGTCGTATTTATTGCTACTAATAATCTTGTTATGATATTATTTATTGCTACTAATTAATTTATTGATACTAATTTATTGCTAATTTATTTATTGATTACTAATTTATTTATAATTGATACTAATTTATTTATTGATAAATACATTGATTATTGATACTTTATTGATTATTTATTTTATTGATTATAGATAATATTGGTATTGATAACAATTGATAACTGACATAATCAATATTGATAATAATATTGATTATTATTATTTATTGATACTAATTTATTTATTGATACTATTCCTAATTTATTGATTTATTTAATTTATTGCTAATTTATTTATTGCTACTAATAATCTTATATTACGATGTAATGATGTAATCTTATTTTCTTTGCAGTTCTTTCTTTTTTTCCACTTGCCATCCTTTAATTTATTATCAGTTTTTAGCCACTGTTATCCCACCCCCCTCCCTGTTTTATGTAATTTCTATCTTCAGTTTGGATGTAAACCGATATGATGTACCCACTAATATCGGTATAGAAAAGCCTCTAAATAAAGAAATAAATAAATTGCCTCTACTCCATCATCTAAAGATTATGCTACATTTCGGCAGGTTTGGCTACCACACAGCAACTTCCAGAAGACACAACAATGATGCCATATGCTGCTTCGTTTTGAACTATGGGTTAAGCCTAGATGGAGAGCTTAACTGTTTTAACTTTCCTGCACAAGATACTCCTTCTTGCAATTTAATATTTTAGTGGTCTTTGTCCTTCACTATTGGTTTGGTTGTTGTATCATTGAGTGGGGTATTGACATCATGGAAAATATTGGCACTGTCAAGATACTGGCTTTATTGTGCACGCGCTGACCTTTAAGTCAATAAAAAAAACAACTGTTAAACTAATTCCAAACACTGGTCGTACAGCTTGGTACCTGCCAGCATTTCTCCTGTATGAACCGCCTCGTCCAGCTCAGAAGAGACTTTCCCTCTGTCCTTGAAACATAAAACTCCGTGCAGCACTGGTACAAGTGCACTGGTAATATTTATGGGGGGACAGTAGTCCCAAGACATTTCCGCAGGTAAAAATGCTGTTGAACTCAGGTAAATGGGCTTTTAAATTATCGTGCGCCCTGCACACGGGTAAAAGTACCTGCGCATGTCGACAACATGGCCACTGTTACCTGCGTACCTGTGGGGGCCTTTCCAGGCTGGAGCTTGGTTGGGGGTGAGGCCCTTGTCTGGGTAGTTTTGAATAATAAACCTATTCTCATAAGTTTCCCTTAAAAAAAAAAGTACCTGCCCAAAGAGAAGATGCAAATGTGTATGAGTAATTTAAATAATTCAAAGCAAATCTACCTGCATAGTTTTGATTAGATTATTTTGGCAAACTCAGCAGGGTTTATTGCCTCCTATATATTTATATTAATCTCACCGAATATAAACCTCTGAAAAGTTCAAAGTAGGAAGCTGCGATTTTACTTATCTTTCTGGTATGATCAATAATGATGGAACGAAAAGCCAGGCCTTAAGTTAGCCCTCTCTTAAAGGTTTTTCCCGGTGGACTATCGTTTTTTGCACATTGTAACTTCTGCCTCTTTGTACGTTTGCCGGCAGGACGATGCTGAGAACATCTGTTGTCAGGCAGAGCAGATAAACCGGTCCATCTACTGGGCAGACGGCTTCGTCCTGGTCTACTCCATCACCGACTACGAGAGCTTCCGGGTGGTGCGGCCGCTCTGCCAGCACATCCGCAAGATCCACCCCAACGCCAGCATCCCCCTCCTCCTGATTGCCACAAGGAGACCTGCTGCGGGCCCGGCAGGTGTCCCCCGAGGAGGGGCCGCAGTTGGCCGGCGAGCTCACCAGCACCTACGCGGAGGTGTCCGCCCGGAACGTTTCGAGGGGGTGCACGAGGCATTTTACCAGCTGTGCCAGGAAGTGAGCCGAGTGATAGGCGGCAGCAACGGGGAGAAGAGGAGGGGCCTTCACCTGGTCCGGCCCAAGTCGCCCAACATGCAGGACTTGAAAAGGCGCTTCAGGCAGGTTCTGTCGTCCAAGGCCAAGTCGTCCACGACGCTCTGACCCGTGGGGAGAGGCTGCGGTGCGAGCTGCTGGGATTTATGCATTTTAAGCTCCGTGCGTGGGGCTCGAAACCTTTAAATGCGTTCCCTGGCGAGGTAGAAAGACAAACAGGGTCAGCTCGGACAGGCTCATTCAGTCCTGATTTGGCCCCGCTGCACGCGTGGAGACGTCTTGCTTACTTTCTTACGAAAATCAGAGTTTGCCTGCATGCGGTGGGGCGAAGCCAGCCCTCGAGCCAAAAGCACTTTTTTTCCCCCCAAAATCAGACAATCTGCCCAAAACTAAATGAGCCTTACTTTGCGGGCTAAAAAGAAATGGCAAAGTGAGCTTTTTCAAGAGGGCGAGGAACAAATATTTCATCGCATCTCCTTTCAAATCCTCTCAAGGGATTCGTTCTCTGTCTTAAATGTAACCGCACATTATAGACTTTGATAGATCTCAAAACAGAAAATAAATATTCAGAAAGCACACAGGAAGTTACCGGCCTGTTTTAAAAGGAGTGGGCCTTGTTAAAACCGTGAAGGAGGCCTCAGCTGGTTTCCCTCCGACCCCGTTCCTTCCAGTGTAGGCTGATCCCACCTTCAAAGGAAAAAAAAATAAAATAGAGCTACAGATCCCCAAGCGGGTGTCATGGGGTAAAACTGGGAGGCTGCATCAGCCTGTCCTTTCAGACCCTGATAGTCTGAAGGAGTTGATAAGCAAGTCAGCCAACACAGGAAGAGACAGAAGGCCGGGGTGGGTCCGAGCTCACCGAGCTAGATCAAGCATGGGGAAAGCTGAGACCTAGCGTGGAAGATCATTCCTTGGAGATCACAGGCCAATGCACTAATCCGTGCCGGTTTTCAACGCCCAGATTAGATTATTTTTTAACTCCCAATGCATTAAGCCAATGATATGCAAATCCCTAAACTTTAAAAAAACAACAACCAACCATGCCTAAACAGGCCGAACACACATTTGATTCAGGAACGGGGCTGGAGACATAAGTGGCTGCAGCTGCCACCGCCACCACGTAGCCGGATACTGATTTAATCACGTATCTAGCGGTATTTATCCTGCTAAATGGCAGCTGCCGCCACGTACCCAGATAAGTCAAGAATCACCTGGTTAAGTGGCGGCAGCTGCTGGCTCAAACCCAGAGAATTCCTGACGGTTTGTTTCTGTTTTTTTTCATAGCCCTAGAAACTTAACTCCAGCCCTGACCCAGGAATTAAGTGTCCAGTGCTAAGAAAGTTGCACTGGCCCAGATGTAGTTTCTGTGCATTGGGAGCACTGTGTCTTAGGCCCTCATCTGCATGGGATTTGTGTGAGCAGGAGCTAAGCCGTACTCCCGTTTAGAAACGCGCACTTTCTGCACACAAAACTCCCTGCCGCGTCAGCAGTACGTTTTGCGCACTGAAAATGCTCACTCAAGGGCAGGCGGAAAGGTGCGTTTGACTGCACCTGTTAAGATTTCCCCCTGGTCCAGCAGGACATGAAATGCAACGTGTGGGCTTGTTTTAGGATTACCAGCTCTCCCGGTTCAACCAGAAGCGACTGACCCAGGCCTGGTTTATCTCACTGCATAGCATGGAGACGCATTCCTGCTTTTCTCAGTGGATCTACCACACCGTGCCTGCAACAGGACAAAACCAGGACTGGATCAGCCTGTTTGAGATGACCCGGTGAGTTACCTCCTGCCAATTCCCAGCCGCCCCTGCTCCTTTCTCATTTCCAGCTAACACCCATACACTTCTCCTGCCAGCCCCTGCGGGTCTCCGTGCCTGTGGGGCAAATGCAGAGTTATGTGCAGGAGGAGGGGATTATGCTGCGTGATATAGAATTGCCGGGGAGTAAATGGCGGGTCACCTATGTGAAATTGCGTCCGACGGCCCTTTTACTGCGAAGCGCTTCTCTTTAGCATTTGGCTATTTAACTTCTTCCCGATAAATTCTGCACGCACTCCATGTCATTTTAGACTTTCCTAGGTACTGAATGTTGGAAAGAATTATGTATGTAAAAGGGGGGGGTGGGGTTCAGTGCTCCTGTCTGTCTGAACACGCAGAGGTACAATAACTCCCCAAGGAAGGGACAGGAATTCACCGGATTTGGCATGCAGGAAGAAAACGTGATTATCTGGGGTGGGTTCAAAAACCTGAAACGCTGGATCGGGGTTTTCAAAGAGCCAAGCTTGCAAAAAAATAAAAAATAGTTCCCCGTGGCTTTCTAATGGGAACTGTAAGAAGGTGTTTGACCTGTTAGAAAGCACTCCCTGCCCACACACAGACCACCCACCCCACCCCTCATATTCACATCACAAACTGCCCCCATCCCTTCTACAACGCTGCGTGGGAAATCGTTCCCAAAGCTTGGCCTCTGCTTGCTTTTCCTGCTTCTTCGATTTGGAATTTGCCCTCCCCCGACGGATGACAAACAGTGAGAGGCCAGAGCGTATGTCCGAGAACTTGTCTGGTTTCATTTTTTGTGCTGTTTTTAGAGGCGGGGGACATGCATAGGTGTTGGGCCTTCCAGGAAATGCTGTGCAGAGTCGGCCGTGGGTGCACGCGCCAGCCTGCGAAAGCGAGCCCCAGTTTCCCTCTCCCGCTCGTGTTTCCACAGGACGCCCTGTTCTTTTCTCGCTTGCTGCAGCGACCGGACCAGTAAACAAACAGAAACAGAAAAAATAAAAAAGCATCAGAAATGGTGTGGAATGGTCCAGCCGCTGAACTGGTTTTAATTAAGGCCTCACTGCGGGCTCTCGTCCCGGGATTTCAGCCCATCTTCTGACTGAGCCCAGCAGCCATCCCGTCCTCGGCTGCACCCCTAGAAAAAGATCAGTCCTTCCCTCTGGTCCTGTTATGCAAAAAAAAAAAAAAAAAATAATAATAATAATAAAAGGTTGAAATGCCCTGTGAAAGGCATTGGGAGGAGAGTGGCGGAGGCACAGGGAGGCAGAGGAGTAGGGATGTGCAGGCACAAACGCACAAATTCTCATTTCAGTTTGCTTCTCGTTTTGCAGGGAAGGGGGAAGCTTTTGTATTTTTTGTTTATTTCATGTTTATTTTGGTTCAGTAAGTTTGCCAAACCAGAATAAACATTACACAACCCTCTCCAAGGGGGAAAAAACAGGGCCCCCCTCCCCAGGTCTCAGGGCATCTCTAGGACCCATTTACCCCCTCCCCCCCATCCAATATCCCAAGGCCAGGACCCTGGGCTGGGCCTCCCCTGCACATAATCTAAATCCGGTGCCTCCTTCATTCCTAGAAAAGAGGCAGGAGGGATCCCCAGTCCATTCCGCCTGCTGGGCTTCCTTTTTTAAAAAACCAGATGGCACCGGCAGCTTTGAGATGGGTTCCGAGTCGGCCGTCGGCAAAATGGTGCTCGGGTGCTGTTTTATTGCTGAAACGCATGCCCGGGTTTAAGGTGCGGGGCCTGTCTGGAGAGCATTTCATTGAGGCTGACCTTGGCATCGTCTTGAAAGCGAAGCTGGCGTGGAAAGAGTGAACGGAGATTTCTCTTGTAGGTGGGGAAGTGGGGGGGGGAGAGAGACCCCTGCCTGGCTTGGCTCAGCCCATCCTGGAGAAGCCCTGGCCCCAGACATTGGGGTAATTGGTGGAGTGGGGGGGGGGGGGGGGAGCAGATGAACCCGGGACCTGAGAAAGCAGCAGGAAGGCTCTTTTTTTTTATATCCCCAAAATTTATAAGCAAGTCTCATATTCATCTTTTCTACTTCCTCCTCCCCTGCCAGAGTTCTCTTCACCCCCCTTGCCCTCGGATTCCTGTCTCTCCTCAGGTTCTTCTCCATCTCCCCCCTCCTACTCGTCAGGTTCAGTTTATTGGGGGGGGGGGGCAAGGTACCGTGGGCAGAATAGTGACCGGCCAGCGGAGCGAGTATGTCCTCCCTGCGTAATCAGGACACCTAGGAGGAGGAGGGGAAGCAGCTGATCATTAGGAATGCAGGGTTTGTTTCGGTTATTAAATCACCCCTGCCCAAATCATTAAATAAATAAAACATGCCCCCCCCCCCCTTGGAGGCCCTGTAATCCCCTTTCCACTGGGGAGAGAGAAGCCTGAGGCCTGGCCCCAGGTGGGGCTTCTCTGGGCTCCTCCAAGCACCCCCCCCCGGCAGTTTAAAATTCAGCCCAGGGCCCAGGCCTACCCAGCTGGGCCTCCCCAGGCCCCTCCAACCCCCCCCCCCCCCACACACACACCCATGAGCCAGAGACCACCCAAACCCCCCTCCCCCCAGCCTCGCAGTGGAAATGGCCAGAACGGTGCACTCACTCTGTGCCGGGTGGCACTACAGTGATGTCACCTTTGCATCCGTCTCGGGGACGGCCGGTGCCGTTTTCTTGTACAGGCGCAGAAGAAAATATAATGCCGGTCGCTCGGCGGCCATCGTACTCCACTTCTAAAGTGGACTTTGCCCCCTGCCCTTACGACTGCAGAGCCACGGGAATGGGGGGGTTAAGTGAGGGCCGGGAATGTCCTGAGCTCCTGGAAAACGTCAATGGGCAGGAGGTGGTGGTCAGCGAGGCACAGGGATGCTCAGCTGGATTCTGAACCAGCTGGGGTGGGATTCAGAGGGGCCAGAGAGGCCCAGCTGGTAATGCCTAGGCCCTAAGCCTTCTCTTTCCTGGAGGGAGCTTAGACGGCCATTTTTGATTTTTTTTGCATAGGAGGTCATTTTTAGATGTCTTCATGGGAGGTCATTTTTTTGGTCCATTGCGTTCCAAACGAACCAAAACCTACCTCATTCATTGCATTTTTCTGCATTCATTCAAAACAAATGCACATCTCTACTGTTCATTGTGATCCCAGGCTGTCAGCTCGCCAGCATCGCTGCTGATCTGACTGTCAAGGAGGAGAGAGGGAGATGGAAAAGGAGCCTTTTAAACAAGGAAATGTTTGGTACGGCTTTTTCCAAGGGGGGGGGGGGGGGCTGTATTCTGGGGATACATTAGTGGCCATCCTGGATATAGGCACAGAGTCACCGGGAAGGAGAGCAGCAGAGCGACCATAGCTGGGGAGGAGAGAAGCAGTAAGGAAAGCAGCAAAGAGGAAGGGGGAGGAGTGCAGCAGAAGCCACAGGGAAAGAGCTGGGAAGGCAGCGGCAAAGGGACAGAGGCTTCTCTTTTTCTCCGAGCAAATGAATGACTGAAGGGGATTTAGGATTCTGCTAGTCCAGCCGGTCTTCCATTAATGCAATAATACTGGAAAGCAATCAGTGGCTAATTTAAGGTTCCCTGGCTTGCTCCCTCTCCCAGTGCTCACGCCAGACTTTCTCAGAGTCCTGGGCTGGGGTAAAGGCTGCCACTGACCCCAGGCCGATGGGCCACGTCTGATCTCTGCACTCGGCAATGGTTGACGATGGGTTGACGATAGGGTGGACATATAGGAGCGGAGGAGGAGCCCAGTGGTTAGAGCAGCAAGCCGAGACTCAGAGAAGCAGTGTTTAAATCTCGGGCATGTCACGTCATCCTCCATAAAATATTTGGATCCTTATTCGCTGCCAGGAGCTCTTATATCATCTTTACTTTCCTCACTGAGACTCTCTTTCTTCATCAGGAGCCCTAACAGCCCCTGAAACCTCCTAAGCTACTTGGCCTTACCTTCTTGGTCCCAGAGGAGGCCTCATCATTCCTGCCCTTAGGGTCTCCATTGATTCAGTTAAAAGATGTCAGTGACCGAGGGGTCCTGTTTATTTGTGGCTCTTATTCAGTAGAAGCTGAGTCACGGCTACAGTCCTAGAGAGATGCTGGTAAACAATGGAAAAGCCCCTAAGTTACGCTGCTTGCTGGCAGCTAAGGACCAGGTTCAGAAATCCAAGTGCTGCCCACACATCACAACTTTTAATACGCAAGGTGCTCCTCCTACATGTACCCTATGCACCACAAGCTTATAATATGGATAACATTCCTCCTTACATGTACACATCACAAGCTTTTAATACGCTGTTTCCTCCTCCCTAAACAGGCACATTGCATGCATGCACGCTGCATGCGTGTGCTGCACATACATTTTTAGTGAGGGATGGGTTTGGCAAAGCTAAGGACGTTGAATCTGTGCAAAGTTAAAAGCGTCGCAGAGCAGTGCTCAGCAGGAATAAAGCCTCTTTCCTGGCAAAGTGATTCAATATTTTGAGGCACAGGAGGCAGATGAATCCTCTAGGAATGCGTCCTTGAACAGCAAACCTGCACTGCCACCTGCTGGTAAGAAACAGACTCCCAAAACTGAAGGCCGATCTTCCTTCCAAGTGCTGGACAAATGCAGATGTTGCTGTGCCATACTAAGCCGGGTACAAAATGCAGATGTTTAAGTACTCTTGATACAGGTACAAATGTATCAATATTTTACTGACAAAGGCACAGAATTGTTCCAATGTATTTTGTAGCCATTGCTTTGTAAATTTATAAGGACTTTGAATCCTTCTTGGTCAACCGACACCTCCGAAGATAGGATCTTTCTGACCTTTGAAGCTCATGGTACTACGTATATGCCTTATTATTATTTTCTATTGATCTAATAAAGGGGGTGGCCATCTAAAATGACTCCTGTTTGCTTCACAAGCACTGCAGCAGGCTGCACTATGGAAAACAAGTAAAAGGAATCCACCATTTGTCTCCGTGAAAGGGCTAAGGACCATGCTGCTGCTTTCCCCCCTTCCCTTGGGTTTTAAATTATTGAAGGTTTCTCAGAGGCAGATACACCCCCCCCCCCCCCCCCCCAATCATCTTCAGCCACTTGGTTTTCTCTTCTGCCTTTTAAGCAGCACTTACGGTGAACACTAGAGGGCGCTCTCTGTCCACCATCTTCGGGCTGCACCTGCATTTCTGTATAGACTTTTTTTTTTTTAGGCAGAAAGGTGAGAGGGTGCTTTTTCGAGTATCTCAAATGAATAAATACTGCAGCCACCATCAAAGCTGGGGGTTTCGTCCCCGTGACAGGTGTTCTTCATGGGACATCAGCCTACTTTGCCTCTGGAAGCACCGGACAAGAGGTCCCTGCAGGGTTTATCACACATTGGAGGTCAGGTTCCCACTATCATGGCACCGCATTGCAAAGCACACACGTACACACACACACACGTACACACACACACACAATGAAATGTTCTGGGAAAAAAAATAGCTGTGCCTGTCCTCCTAAAACAGCAAAATTAACAAAAAAAAAAAGTTTAGAGGAGTTAAGCAGCATTTAGAGCAGGAAAATGGAGCTGATCCTGTTTTTGGTGAGACCCATCTGGAGTTCTGTGTACAGTTCTGGATACCGCGAAGAACATAAACAAAACAGAGTCAGCCCCATGGGCGGCTACTAAAACGGTCAATGGTCTAACATAAAGCATATGGGGACAGGCAAAGATCTAAATGTGTATACCCTGGAGGAAAAGGGAGATATGAGAGACATGTAAACATCTCCAAGGAATAAATGCGCAGGGCTAGGCCTATCAAGGAGAGGAAGATCTGGGATGACGGCAAAAGGGGGTAGACTCAGGAATGATCTAAGGAAATATTTCTTGACTGAAAGGGTGGTGGATGATGGAAACAGGAACAGTTATGTGCATTCAAGACAGCATAGGACAAGCACAGGGGATCTCTGAGGGAGAGGAAACGACTATAAAGCTAAATAAGAGATCTGAATGGACCATAGGGTCTGCCATTATGTTCTATGTAAATTCATCAAGATCCCCCATTTATTCTGATTTATAGTTCAGTCCTAAGAAGACTGAAATACTATGTTTGAAAGCTGAGCCTACATATGCACTCCCATCATTATGAATATAACTAAATTAAGGGCTTCTGCACTGATCCCCATCAGAGAGCCTAGTGCAGGTATCACACTGAAACACATAAAGCATGAATACAGCACAGACAGCTGAAGAGCAGATCCTTCTCGGAGCCCTGTGCAGGAATCACAATAATACATGTAAAGCATGAATACAGCATGGACAGCTGAAGAGCAGATCTTCAACAGAGCCCTGTGCAGGAATCACATTGATACACATAAAGCATGAATACAGCACAGACAGCTGAAGAGCAGATCTGTTCAGAGCCCCGTGCAGGAATCACACTAATACATGTAAAGCATGAATACAGCACAGACAGCTGAAGAGCAGATCCTGTTCAGAGCCCCGTGCAGGAATCACACTAATACATGTAAAGCATGAATAAAGCATGGACAGCTGAAGAGCAGATCCTGTTCAGAGCCCCGTGCAGGAATCACACTAATACATGTAAAGCATGAATACAGCATGGACAGCTGAAGAGCAGATCCTTCTCGAGCCCTGTGCAGGAATCACAATAATACATGTAAAGCATGAATACAGCATGGACAGCTGAAGAGCAGATCCTGTTCAGAGCCCCATGCAGGAATCACACTAATACATGTAAAGCATGAATACAGCATGGACAGCTGAACAGCAGATCTTCAACAGAGCCCTGTGCAGGAATCACACTGATATGCGTAAAGTATAAATACAGACAGCTGACAAAATGTGGAGAATCTATTCCATTTGAAACTGTAAGCTCTGCTAGTTGAAGGTTTTCTGGCAGACACCAAATATCCTCCACTGCTTTAGGAAAGGACAAGTTGGTTGTTTTTTTTTATCATTGAGCATTCAACATCCATGCCCATCAAGCTGAGGGAGGGAAGATTAGGATGAAACAGACATCCCTCTTCTTGAGTTAATATATGGATCTGATCAGAGAGATATCAGAGGATGACTGGAGAGCTGTACCAGACTTGTCATATCATCATAGCTCCAGCATGGCCCAGACATCTCAGTCCTTCAGTATTTTTTACACTATTCTGGTTACTAGCGGAATAGGTGGAAAAGTGTACATGAGATTTGTATTTCAGTCAAGCAGAAAAGGGTCTTGAGAAGTTCTGAGTTTGCTGAGAAGAATGGAGCTAAACTCTTGTAATTTTCAGTTTTGTTCTGACACAAAATAGGTTAATTGCTGGAAATCCCCCGAGCTTGAACAGTCTGTTGGCTGTTGATTGTTGAAGGGGCCATTTGTGTGGACGCAAGATTCTGCTGAGGCACTCTGGAGGTTGCAGGAAGGCGGGTCGGCTTGCAGTACACGTCTACATGCCCATTCCCATATTTTTATTGGCTCTTGGCATAGAGTCCAAGATCCTGTGCCTCCTTGTTTGTTCATGCAGAACATGGAAACTTGCTTGTCTGGTTGAAAGAGAATGCTCGTCCCTTGAAGAAAGCGAGTGAATGTTCTGAGGGCATCCCTTATCACTCTCAGCTCAAGGAAGTTGATTTGATATTGTTTCTCTAGGAATGCCCATGTCCCTTGAATTAAAAAAGGGGCCTGTGTGGGGCCCCCCAACTCTTTGTGGAGCCCTCCATTACTAAGGTTACTTGGTGAGGAGCTTGTCGCAGAGGTGCTTCTTCCTGGAAAAAATGAAAGGGTCCAGTCACCAACTCAATTCCTGCTTCGTTTCTGTTGAAATCTCCACTTTGGTTGTTAGGTGCTGAGGAAGCTGGTCCCATTGGGAATGAAGGCCCCACTCAAGTAGTAGAGTCATCAATACTATGTCAACTGCTGCCATCATGTGACCGAGAACAACCAGCGCCTCACTAGCAGTTGATTGGTCCGTAAGCTAATGCCTGTAGAGCTTGAGCACAATCTGAAGAAATGCAAGCTCTTTCCTGAAGTCTATCCATGCCCCAATCAACTTGATTGTCTGGGGGGAATCAGAGTCGCTTTCTCACAATTCACGGGGAAGACCAGCGACAGCAAAAGACATATTGATTTCTCCAGGGACGTTAGAACTCTCTCTTGGGAATTGCCTGTAACAAACCAGTTGTCCAAGGTAATAGAAGACTTGGATGCCCTGACAGCATAGATGCACTGCTACTACAGCTAGGAATTTAGTGAAGACTCTCAGTGTGGCTGAGAGGCTGAAGGGGAGCACTTTGTACTGATAACGAGAAGAATCCACCATAGCACACAGGTATTGCCAGTGGGAGGGGAAGGACGGAAATGTGAACATAAGCATCTTTTAGATCCAGAAAGCACATCCACTCCCCTTTCTGGTTGAAGGGAGGAAATTCATTTTTAATTTTTCCCCCAAGTATATGCATGTTCAGGCTTCTTAAATCCAGGACTTTCTTAGGAATAAGGAAATAGCAAGCGTAGAACCTCTGTCCAGTGAGATGGGGAGCAACCACTTCTAATCGCCTGGCCTTTCAAGGAGTAACTCCATTTTCAAGTGGACTTGTAGCAAGTGAGACAGATGCAGATTGAAGGGTGAGCAGTGAGGAAGCACAGGAAGCTGGCAGAAATGGGGTATCCATAATCTACAATCTCGAAAGCCCAGCCATCTTTGTTAATCTTGTACCACTCTTCTAGGTAGAGATAGATTCTCTTCCCTAAGGGAGAGAATAGTCCTGGGTTTGAAGGGTAGGCAAGACTTGGTGCAGGCTTGGACTGGACCTTTTCCACTGCTTTTGGCTGACAGCGTTTACACTATCAAGTGCGAGTCAGAAGTTGTTGCTACGGAAGTAGAAACAGCATCCAGTAGCACTAGAATTGCAGGAAGGGGTGTCTCTGAAAATATGGCCTTTTAAAAGTGTAGAATGTTTATCCTTACCAAATGGCTGGACAAGGTGGGACCAGATGTGGCAAGTTAGAGATCTATGTTGGAGCTTTATTTATTGGAATGGAAGTCTGTTGCTTTTTCATTGGGCAGGAAGAAGTTATTTTTTCAACAAACTTGGGGGCTTTTTTTTTGCACCTGTCACCAACGGAGCTGAAACGTAAATTGGTTGTCATGTTAGCTCTTCAGCAGGTGCTTCCGTTGTTGGGTCTAATTGTGTCACCAATATTAAGTGATATTTATGAGGAGAACTTGTGGGATTGTTCTATTGTGTTTACCCTGTGGGTTTTGTTTTTTTTCATGGACTGGGGATGGGAGGGTCAGGGGAGTGGAGGGGTCTTGGTTCTTATGTCAGTTTGATGTAACATGCATAACTGGAAAAAGTTAATAAAGATATTGGGGAAAAAAGTGTAGAATGGATGCCTTGTAGAAAATTGTTGTTCTGGTTCTGTGGAGAGGGACTGCACTGCCATGTGCTGTTCCTTTATTTGAGCTGCTGTTTTTTCTAAGTTTTTCTCTGATGAGGTTATCTCCAGGATAGAATACATTTGCTGACTTTTCATGGACATCCTCACATAGGGCTCTCAACCAGGCCATGCAGTGAGCTGCAATGGAGTTTGATGAGGAGCGTGAAGTGGTATCGAACACCTCATAGAAAAAGCAAGGAAGATAGCGTATATAGTTTTTGGCATCCAACAGTGGCCGAGAGTTAGCGATTCTGCTGTTCCTGGCTGTACAAAACAGCTTCGGTTTTTGTGTACAGTCGTCTGAGAACTGGATCGTGTGGAATTCATAAGCAGTGACATCTTTTTGCCATAAATGTCCAGTAGCCCAAGATCTTTCCCTGAAAGATTAATTGTTTTCTTCTCCTTTTTAAGAGCTGATTCTAGCACTACTGATTGATGGGAGCACAACAAGTCATTTCCGTGCTACTAGGGAACAGGAAATGGAATTTTCCCATATTCTCATTTGTAAACCTTGCAGGATATGATGAAGTTTCTAAAACCTGGAGCAGGCCCAAGACGTTTGTTCTTATGAACATTTACTCCAAGGGCTTTTCCTAATTTGTAGGAAATGTCTTCCAGAGAAGACAAGTGATATGGAAGGGGGTCAGAGGGAATTTCCATCAATCCCTCTTTGATCAAGGACTCCAATGATAAAACTGATGACTGAAAAGGAGTCTGTGATTGCCTCGGAAGAGAGAACTCCTGGTGCGTATCCTCAGAATAGCTACTGTAGGGTCCGCTGCATGTAAATGCTATGGGCTAGAAGAACCTTGTAGGGGTTTCGAAAGAGAATCCACATGTACTGGGGATTTTGGGCCTCCCTTTCATGGAAATAAATATATGATATCTTGGAAAGGAAAAGTTGTATAGCAACCTTCTTATCCTTAGCCAGTAATGAGGTAAAGATATATATATATTTTTTTTTTACCAATTTCGCTACTTGGTCAAGGGGCAGACATGCCCTCTGACCTGGTGTGAGTGATGGAACATCATCTTCTGATATTAGAATGAAACGTTGCACATCTTCTGGGCTTTGTAGAATCTGAACTGGAGGCCGACTGGAAAAGCACTAGAGAGCAAATAGGATCTGGTGTTTCTAGATACAGTCCCTGTGAGAAACATTTTGTTGCAAGAGTGCTGCAATAATCGATGGTGGCAGGGAGGATCATACCCCCTTTTGTTCCTGTGATAAGTTTGCCTTGACCGGTATATAGTTGCATAGGAAGATTTGCAGCACATCATGCTTCCAATGATTTAATAGACAAAAGCATTGAAGATCGATGCTCCGGGGCTCGATGCATCATGGGCTTATGTATCGATAGCACTGGGGCCTTATGCTTTGATGACGCTAATGCAACTTTGTGCTTGGATGGCACCGATGAAGACTTGTGTGCCAAAAGGGCCAATGCACTTAAGTTTCTGTGCTTCTTCGGTGCTTGATGCTCTGGTGGTTCCTTTTCTTTGACACATGGTGGCTATGTTTACTCAACCCCTGAGGATTCAGCCTGTTCTACTGAATGGGGAGATATTTAGAGGAGCTGATGCTCAAATCTGTACCTGGAGAGGCAGGAGAGACTGCACTTCAGGAAGAGGATGTATTGCAGCTTCTAAGAAACTGTTGCAGCTCCTCCATTTTCCAGGCCATGGACCTTTGAGTTCATGGGGACATCTGTCTACAATTGTAACGATTAACTTGATCATGGGCCTGTAGTCAAGCAATGGTAGCAGAGTTCATGTCCATCTGTAATGGATATTTTCCTGCCACAAATACACAGTCTTTAAACCCACTTACTGTGGCTTTTTTCTTGCTAGACATTTCCACAAAAAAAAAAAACCACACTGAAAAGTGCTGAGGCAGCGAGGCAACTTTTATTTCTTTCTTTCTTTTACAACAATACCAAGAAATAATTATTGTACAGAAAAGAAAATGAGTGATCAGGTAACATCGAGAAACAGGGGAAATATACAATCAAACTGTTAACCCACAATGGGGGAAGGATGCCATAGAAGAGAGGAATTCAATTTATACCGAAAATAAAAACAAACAGCCATTGGGCATTTAACTCAATGAAATTATGATTATTTAGCTATCCAGAGAATGAAACCAAGAGGATGAAACCAATGTGTGAATAAGGGTCTGCCCCCTGGTTTATAAAATTTGACAATTGTAGGGGATCAAAAAAATAAAAATAAAATTAACCACTTGCAACTTTTCTGGGGACATTAAGCTAAAACAATCCCCCAAGTTGCAACACCCCAGGTCTCAACAGCAGAAACCTCTTTCTTCCAAGCTGAGTTGCTTTTGCAACATCCGGATACATATTACCCAATAATTCAAAAAAGAATGTAGTCTATTGGCGCCTCATCACCAAGCCCCGATCTGAACCAACCACTAACGTTGCAACGAAAGATGAAGCAACTATTCCTTCAGTAGGAGCTCTCTAGGAAATCTGTAATATTGAGGACATCTAAGGAGGTATGTAGACCAAGATCAAGGAGTCTTTTTGGCCAAAGCTTTATCAATAGGTGGCAAAATACTCTCAGAAATGTTCAAAACCTCAATAAAATATCTTCTCAACATTTGTGTTGGCGGTACAGATTTTTGTCTAGGAAAATGTATCAGTCTGATATTTTTAGGCCTAACCACATTTTCCATTGATTCAATTTTATGGAAAAATCTTTTTATTATCTAATGTTATTGGTAGAGGTACCAATATCACACTCAAAACTGCTCAACCTAAGAGATAAAGAATTACAAATAGTACCAAACTAGAACAAATGAAATAAATGCTAAATCATGTTACAAGTTACCACGAGGTTGGCTCCTTGCCCCTCACATATTCTCTTGTATATTGCACTTTATCTTCGTTTCCCCCTTTCTTGTTTCCTACTCCCAGTTAAGGCATCCTTGTTATAATGTAACTTTATACTCCTTCAATTTGTCTCTTGTTGTTTGGTTTGGTTACAGTTACTGCATTGTTTGATGTAAACCGAGTTGATTTGATTTGTATCAAGAAAGTCGGTATATAAAAGCCTTAAATAAATAAATAAATATGCTCATACAATCTCCATCCTATATTCCAGAAACTTCTCCCCTTCCACCAGCCCTCCCCCCACCCAAATCCTCCCATCTATTAAAAAAAACAAAAAACAGTTACATAAAAAGTGAATTTAGATTCAAATTTTTATTGCAGAGCCAAATGCTCCTTCAATAAAGTCCCAATATTTTCTTGCAAAGAACAGATCTTAGGCTGGAACTCCTGAAATTGTATCAAAAGCTTAGCCAAATCCTTTTGCAAAGTCTGAAGGGATACAGACAGAGACTGCTAAGAGGTAACATATTGATCCAGTTGGGAGGAAAGATCAACAATTGCTTCCTAGATAGAGTCCAAAGTCATAGTAGCAGTTTTAGACAGAATTAATTCTACATCTTTATAGAGTACCTGACATGCCGACAAATCCATGTCTATAACGAGAGGAGTAGAGGAAAGACCTTTTTGCCCCGCTCTTCATCAGCAGAATATTGAACTGCCCGACAAAGGTCTTTCGATGCCTTCTAGCCACAAATTCACTGCAGCAAAGGCAGCAGCCTTTATCCTGGCAAAATGCAGAGGCTGACTGGGAGAGGATGGCTATCTAGCGATAATATGATGTTAGCATCCAGGGAATGCAGGGCTGTGCCCATGTGCACCGCACCACCCAAGGATATCTCTCTGGTACAGCACTGAGCTGTATCTTCCCCGCTGACAAAAAACTCGGTGGTAGGGCCGGTAATAATCAACGAGGAAACCTCAAGGAAGATGCATGCTTTCCCGATCCATTTGCCCATCGATGCAAATGAGGAAAAAACATTTTAAACAGAACCAGCATCATTGTGGGAATCGATGTCGGTGGCCATCTTGAAACTCCTCCCCCATTAGGGTTTCTGCAAGGCAACTTTAAAGATAAAAGTTTTGAAAATTTCTTAAGAAATTAGAGAGAAATAGAGGTACAGGTCTGTGCTAGTACTTGGATGAAAAAAGACTGGAGGGTGCTCACAAGGCAATGCCCGAGTGGGAATTTCCACACATGCTCAATAGAGCAAAAAGCTCCACTAACTATCAGGTCAATACAATATTGGTGCGCATTAAATGGACACTCATGATTGACTTAACTTGCGCCAATCCACCTCTCCTGGGTGCCGGATTTTATATTTAAATGGACTGCCGCGGTAAAAAGGAGGAAGTAGGGAAACTTTTGCGTCCCTGGTGCCTCCTTGGCATCAGGTGCCCAGGAGAGGTGGCTGTCAGCGGGTTAGGAAAACGGACACTAGTTAATTGAATGTCTGTTTTCCTAACCTGATTGCCGGCAACACGTTTTTTTTAATGGTACTTCTCTTTTCAGTTCCTCCAATTTAATATCGCTACGATATTACAATATTTCCTGCTTTTCTGTACACTTTAGGGGCTCCTCAAGAAATAATGGCTGCTCTAGGGCAAGCATTAATTTTTGAGAGTAAAAATGTGCGCGTCAGGCGAACATTAGCCTCATCAACATGAATTTACATGTGATGAGCGCTATTAGCTACGTGCGTTTGGACACGTGTTTTGGATGTACTATCCCCTTAATGTATTAGGGGTTTTGGACACATGTCCAAACACATATAAAGCCATATGTTCAGCCGAGCGCACTATATTGCATCGACCTGTACGAGAAATAGAAAGGACCATTCAACGCTGCTGGATGCCCTTACCCGCATGTCATGGCTAATTCAGCTCTGCTTATCAATGAAAAATGAGGTTATTCATTGATTCTGAGAAACCTAAGGCTGTGGGGACCCTGCCCTCTGATGTGGGAGGACGGTGGGGATGGGATTATGAGCTCTTGGTATAGATTTCATTTTCTTTTCCTAAATGCACTCCCAGGCTTTTTCTTAGTTCTCCTTCCCCCTTTTCTCTATATTGAATTCTGGAAGTACATATTATAATTATCTTTGGTTTTTCCCCCTATGTATTTCATGGATTGTATGTATTTTTTCATACTCAAGTCATGCTCGTTGTGTATATTGAAATTTAAATAAAAAGAGAGTTAAACAAAATCTAAGTATGTGTTCATGCCCTATTTAGATAAGTCCTTTTCAGGCCTCGACACCTTTTATTGGAACAAGAGAAGAGTTATCCAAAGATGATGCTGAGCGTGAGCTTTCAGGACCACTCAGCACCGCTAAAGAAGAGGTCAACGTGGCAGAAACTTCCTGCACTCTTAACGCTGATCCAGTTATTAAGGGATCACGTCCGGGGGAACATCTCATTTTTAGAATGTGGTGAACAGAGCACAGACGGAAAAGCCCAGAAGGCATCAGACGCCAAAGGAGGTCAGAGTTGTTTCTCTCCCTTGAAAAGGTCCTTGGGAGTTGGTAGCACCGCTCCTGGGACGGTAAAGGTATCTCACTGGGAGTCACTGATACAGGCAGGAACAAGGACTACCCCCTTCCCTTTCTCCCGAAACCGAAGGAGCCGATGCAATAAAGGGTGCCCAGCCTAGCGCACAGATCTACGTGCATTTGGACACGAGTTTTGGATGCGCTAGACTAGCGCCCGATGCAATAAAGAGATCAGCACGTAAAACATGCGCCCAAACACACACTTAGCCAATAGCACTCATCACATGTAAATTCCATGTAGATGAGGCTGTTAGCTATTACCCCCCCGATGCAGAAAATCTCCGAACGCCCAGCGTGCAACGTTTTAACACGGCAAAATTAACTGCAGCCCTGGAGCGGGCGTTAAGTCAATCCGCGAGTCAAGGGCTGATTACAAATTTAAAAATACGGACCTCTGTGGTCCCTTCTACTTAGTATCGTTGCGATGCTTAAATCTGTTGCTTGCAGTGTTTAAGAATAAAGGTTTGATGTAAAAAAACCCAAAAAACTGGATGCATAATATACCCACTCCGGACCGATTTTGCCCCTTGCTATTGTGCATGTATATTGGGAGAAATCGTCCTGAAGCGGGATAAAACGGATGCTCAGACTGAGCATCCGTTACAGTTGTGGGCCCTGATGCATTTGAGCGCCTGGGATGCACCATTTTCCCCTGAAGTGGTCCCTTTTTAACGCAGCGCCTCATTTAAATATTGCATCGGGCACCCAGGAGACGTGGCCACGCGCGCGTTAGTACAAACGGGCGCGCGATACCAGCACCCGTTTTTAACGCGCA